>NC_048417.1:28303596-28305648 GCF_013103735.1 Etheostoma cragini | reverse complement strand
GGCCCGTTTTTGTATTGTAATGTAATGTTACTTTTTCTAACTTTCCTGTATAATAAATATATGAAATGAAATGAAAATTAAACACAGCTGGTTGGATCCTTTCCACTTTCTATAATGGGAGGATTGTTCTGCATCGAGTACTTTTACTTATAATAAATTAGGAACCTTGTCTTAAAACTACTTAGACTTTTACTTTAAAAAATTCAATGCAGGACTTTTATATGTAACAGATAAATTTTACAGTGTGGTATTAGTACGTTAACTTAAAGTCTGTCATATTTTGCTCAGGTTGTACCAGAATATGTTTTCATTGTTAAATTTTCGAAAAACACATTTCTGTTGTACTTCACATTGCTGCAGCTCCGCTTTCCCCCCTACATGAATAAAAAATGAGCACTTTTGGTTTGGTAAGTACAAGCTGCACAACTGCCCTATTATCTTACATCGTGGCTTGTTTTTGTGACGGTGTAGGGAATAGAGGACCAAAACGCAGAGACAGGCAGGGGGGCGGGAGAGAATTTCAACAAGGGTGAATTAACCAAAAAGTCCAACAAACTAAGGGATCCAAGAAAAGCAAGTCAAAATCCAAATGGATCACAGGAAACACGCAAATGTAGAGCACACCAACTGGAACCAACAAAACTACGTGACAAGAGACAAAGGGAACTCAGGGGTTAAATACAGGAGGGAACGAGCAACAGATGATACACCAGGTGGATCTTGCTAATACTGGACCAGGTGTCAAGTGAGGAAGTACAACTAGAAATTAGCAAGACCGGCCAAACCTTCTACATCCCTGGCCTTACCTGGACCAGGAGGTTGGTAGCCAAGAAGACCGGCCAACCTTCGACATTCCTGGCCTTACCTGGACTAGGAGGTAGGTAGCCAGGAAGACCGGCCGACCCATCTACATCCCTGGTCAGACCCGGATGAGGAGGCTGGTAGCCAGGAAGACCGGCCAACCCTTCTACATCCCTGGCCGTGCTTGGACCAGGAGCTTTGTAGTCAGTGTGGTGTCTGAGCAGTACTGGATGATGAATTTGGTGGTGTTCAGATACTACATCAGGAAGACCGGCCAACCCTTCTACATCCCTGGTCGTACCATGACCAGGAGGTTGGTAGCCATGGAAAAATCCCAGTATTCATATAAAACTGGATGCAAAACAACATGAGATGCAGTCAAACTAAGTTGACTTTGTTCCATCTCCTCTGCAAAATCCTCCCAATCTGGGCATTTAGTGTTGAGGAACTCCAGCCAGCCTCAAGCGGTCTCTGGGGGATCCCTGTTTACTGTTCCATCTCACTTCCACCTGTTGGATAACTCCTCCTGTCTGCCTGCTACACCATCAGAATCTAAAGAGTTTTCCAGGCTTCTCATTTTCCCTCACTCAGATCCACAATTAAGCATAATTAAGAACATGGGCATAAATCAGCAAAGAGTTTAGCAACAGGCTAATGTGGCCTGGCTTGAACTACAAGGTTACCGCAGGTTTCATGAAAAAATGTACGCACTCATAGATAGAAATCAAAAGGCGGCTTTGATAAAAACATTCACCAAATGTCATTATGCAAATGAGTTAAAGTACTGCTGATCCTCGTGGAGAAATTAGTCTGCGACAGAAAAAATAGGATTCAACATAAATAGAACACAAAACAACTATGATCACAACAACTTTACTTCTAATAAACTAGATGGTATAACGAGTGGACATGACATTAAAGGCATGACTTATCTTTTTAACAAACTGAAAGAAGCTACAGACTCAGAAATGACACATACTAAGGAAAGCTCATTGTGGGACTGGCTCTAGTGGCTGGAATTCTAGACCAAGGCTGGATTTTGGGAAAGAGACTTCAGATACAGTATTAGGGGACCACTAACGTCTATATAAAAGAGACTTCAGATACTGTACAGTATTAGGGACCACTAAGGTCTATATAAAAGAGACTTCAGATATATTATTAGGGGACCAATAAGGTCTATATAAAGAGACTTCAGACACAGTATTAGGGGACCACTAAGGTCTATATAAAAGAGACTTCAGATACAGT
>NC_048417.1:28264123-28303496 GCF_013103735.1 Etheostoma cragini | reverse complement strand
CACTAAGGTCTATATAAAAGAGACTTCAGATACAGTATTAGGGGACCACTAAGGTCTATATAAAAGAGACTTCAGAAAAATCACTTGAAAATAAAAGCACAATAGGTGTAAATATTATTCAGTTTACACCACTGTTGATGTTCAAACCCATTTGGAACCATGTATATTAACTCCTAGCTTTTAACAGCTGGCACAACTTACATAATGTTTCATTTAGAATTAAAGGTTTAATTGCACCACTAACATTTTTGTTTCCTACACATGCTTTATGTAGAAACTAATCGGGCTCCATTCAGAAAACAGATATTAGTTTAATTCAACATCCATCTAGAAGCATGTGTATTGATCTCATACATGCACTAATGGAGAGATGTCAGAGGGAGGGGGCTGCGATGGGTAAAAATACTCCTTGGCCAGCGGGACTTGATCCAGCGACCCTCCATTTCTCAACCCAGCTCCCTAAGGACCGAGGGACCCCAATCATTGTCATTTTGACCACAGACATAATGTCAGCGATCACTCTGTACTCTGGACTCTTCAGGACAAGTAATAGGCTCAGGAATGAGAAGCTTTTTATTTCATATTTTACGTAAATAATTTGGCCTAATTTCATAGGATACTTTTTGGTTGTTACAAATAATAAAGAAAAAATAGAAGATACTCTTATATCTCCTAAATTGTGACCAGGTAAGTCAGTGTTCTTGGAGAGGATTCTTTTTTCTGTCTCAGTATTGACTCTGTCTTGACTTGTCCTGGTCCGGGACTTGCCGTGGACTTCACTACGGCCCCGCGTGCCCCTGCTGGGCCGCTAGCACACACACGGTTGATTAGAGCTTTTATTAGGATGAGGACAGTAAAACTGAACCAAAGAAAGTGAAGTTGTTGAACGTAAAACCGAATAAATGAGCTGACATATGTCCCATACGTGACACCTTTTACACTAAAGCAACACACTTTTTTAAAATAATTTTTCCATAATCGTTTCAGTGGATCATCAACTCGTAACAGGGTAGCGGCTCTCTACCGGCTATAACTTATAATAACTTCATTTCATTTATGCAGCACTTAAAAAGAAAACAAGTACGCACCAAAGTGCTTCACAAAGACAGAAACGTATGTATATACAAGCATGCAACACACATAAATACATAGATGTAGTGGAATTATAAAAGTTGAGACACAAATTGATGAAATCATATGAACAGAAGTTAATACACACACTGACATGTAATCCATTGCCTATGTAGATTATTGATCAGAGGAGCTGTGAGGTATTCGGGTATTTTGCTTTTCCTTAGTGAAAGCTTTAATATGCAAACCTTTTAAAACAGGATGCATTGATCTCATCCCACCCAAGTCTTATGGCAGGTTGTGAAATTATTTAATCTATTGATTTCTGTACAGGGACACAATTTTCATGTTATGTTTGTAGTGGTGAGCAGGAATTGGACTCATGTATTTCAATAGGAAGCATATTTTGTGATAACAGCACAAATATGGAAGGTGAGTAAAAATCGGGGTAAGGAGGTTGGGGTTAGGGTGGTGGATGGGTCGAACAACACTAGAGACCGGGGGTGTCCCGCGTGTCCTTCTTCTTCTCCTAACCCCAGCCGTCCCGTTGTTTTAGCTCGTCCCGCGTGTCGTGGTCCGTCCCTTTGTTGTTTGGCGTTTTGTTTCCCTGTTGCGTCCCCCCAGAGACCACGGATCGTGTCCCAGTGGTTTTTGAGAAAATCGCGTCCCTGTTGACGAATCGGTAGACCAAAATACCAAAAAGACCAACGTGACCATTATACCAACACCAGGTTATGAAAACTCATGGATCTGATTTACTAAGAACAATAGATGAAAGCAACAAAACAGACTATGCTGAGCTGTGTATGTGTCAGATATTCTGACAACTCTTCCACGTCTGTGGCATCACGTCCAACAACGCCGCACCACTGTAACACACACTTCTCCACACTCTCCGACACAACGGCCTGATGTAGTGTCAGCATTTGATTTATCGCAGTTACTCCGCCATGAAGGAAAACATCTGCCCCGGAGTTAATACAGCCAGATGGAGATCCAGATCTTTGCCGAGCTCCCAAACTGCAAAACAGGTTACCAGTTTAGTTCGAAATTTCACCCCAGAGACTGTGTTGATCAGGAAATTAAAAGTTCAGCATGAAACACAAGATAGCAGGGTGTCTCCTCCCTCTTGTGCACCCCCTCTTCATAATAGCTTGGCTAAAATGTGGGTCCGTTTCCCTTCGTCGCAGCTCCAATGTTGAGGTTTAATCACATTGATTAGCCTCGCTGATAAATGTAACAGACAAGGTGAAGCGGTTTCTCCCTTATCTTACTCTGGCCTGTCACGCAACAGACCCAGACCCAAATTCCAAGGCCGGGTCTTCTCTCGTGTTGTTCTTGTGTCACACAGCGAGGTTATTCTGTCCACTGTATGACGTCTGTGGCAGCTCGGCATCCATGCTTCTCTTTGTGATACCAGTTGCAATAGGTTGCAATAGGTTCCTCTTCCAGCAGTCCAGTGTCCCTCAAAGTGATGTTCCCATTGGTCTCGCATTGCCAGACCTTCCTCCACAGCGCTGCATAGGAGGGTCTAGCTAGTCCACACTGCATTTTGGGATGGGAGAAAACCCTGTTTTGGTTTATTGGCTTTTGTTCAAACCAATCACAAACGTCTTGGCCGGAGCTAAGTGCCGGATGGAGCCACGGTGCCTCTGCTAAATAGCCTCAGGAAAGAACTTGTTTTGGTGGAACATGTGTACGTTGAAAAGTAGTTTTAGTCGTGCAACAGAAAACTCAGATTGGACAGATAGTCTAGCTAGCTGTCTGGATTTAACCTGCAGAGATCTGAGGATCAGGTAACTATAGTCCTCAGATTGGACAGATAGTCTAGCTAGCTGCCTGGATTTACCCTGCGGAGATCTGAGGACCAGGTCACCATAGTCCTCAGATTGGACAGATAGTCTAGCTAGCTGTCTGGATTTACCCTGCAGAGACCTGGGGACCAGGTAACCACAGTCCTAAGAAATCCACCAGAGTTTGTATATTTTAAACATCCGACAGAAAATAGCAAAATCAGGTGGTACATCTTGGATGTAGACTATGTTCCCATTGGATGATTATATAACATTATATTAAGTTTTGCATATCAGCATTGTATTACAATTGTTCACGAGAAAACCTGTCTATAGCAGAGTATTAAAAACTGCAAAAGAGCACAGAAAGTTGCCATTGAATGTCTGCTCAGATCTGATATATAATCATATTGTGACAACTGACTGTCTCACCTTGCAATATTCTAATAGAGTATTATGATAGCCTTCTCCAATATCAGCAGGGTTTCAGCACGAGGCATCATGGAACAATGGAGATTTTTAGCTTTTTTAAACCACTGGGCGAATGATGAACGGTGTTTGCTGGCTCTAAGATGACGTATTATTAAGAAAGACAACGATATTGAGTATTATGAAAGATCCACATAAACAGGTTTGTTGGAGGGGTGGATGGGTCAAACAGAACCAGACTTTCACCCTGTAGACCAATGAAACGTACATGTTATAAACCCAACGTACATTAGTTATGTCCTACAACATAAAATATGAATTCTCCATTGCTTCTTTAGAATGTGGTCATGCCCCACACTCCTGACAATGTCACATAGTCATCCATGTCCCTAATCAGTGAGGGGCCAGTGCACACAAATGGCTAACAATGTCTGGTAATTCCACAGACGCTATGGAGGATCTGAGGGTGTGGCTCTCACAGCTGCTAATACTGACGGACAGCTGTAGGCCTGAGCCCAGAGCGGTCCACACAGCGCAGACGGTGTCGGTGAAACAGGAGCAGCAAAGCTCGAAAAGAAAGTCTTGGATTCCCATCCAAGTTCCATTCACATGTACTACTTTTCTTATCCTGCATGACGTCTGGAAATCTTCCAACGTGGAAAAGCAATTTGCCCAAGGAACACTGACACACGGGGCTGGCGGGGCTGTGATTTTTGGCATGGCTCTTCTGAAGATGTGCCCTGAACAAGTGCTAACGATTAAAGCTAGTTATCCCTGATTAAAAATGACGAATGCCCTGGCCCGCAACCTTGCGGCGAGGCTCCGCACTTTGATTTGGAAAGTGTTTGTAATGAGGTTCATTGGAGACTTGGAAATATGAAAGCAGAATGAAAAGAAGACTCAATCCACATGGATGTTTAAAGGTGTTGCAACGGGTTTCAAAATGCAGGAAAGAGCATTAGGATGCATTCCTTACTCTGTTTATAAGAGGGATCTAAAGCAGAACAAAAGGGCCTGGTATTGAACTTCACTATCAGTCAGTCACAGGCTCATCTCGGCTGCTGGTCTCCATATTGACCCCGCCTCTGCAGCGAGAGGCTGAAGTCCTGCGGTCCAGATTAAATGTAATTGAAGGGCAATGCTTCCTACAAACAGAGAGGCTGATTCTCCTAGTAAAGAGACTAACGATTTGTGTCCTCAATGCTGCTCTTTGACTTTCTCTACCATCTCATCTCTCCGCTGGCTTGCTCTCTCATCCTCTCTGTTGATCTAACGGATACTGCATGAGGGGTAATGAAAACAGCCTGCTCAAATAGCATTAGCAGAGTCTATGGGCAGGTCAAGAAGGTACAAATGTGAACACACACACAAACATACTTTAAATACAGTTAACTAAAGATCTAGCAAAACACATGATACATGATAGTTTTTAAGGAGTCCAGCAGACTTGCTGATACTGTACTTCTGTGCATCCCCTTGGCCTTTTTCAACAAGCTCAATTGGATTTGCCCCCTAATGCTCAGATAGATAAGCACTTTACTCATTAGCATGGATTCAAGGGCTCTGGAAGGAATGAAGCAATCAAACGGTAATTCCACAGACAAACACAGAGGCCATAAATCACTCGCTCCCACACACGGAAAGAGACCAGATCACATCGCCCCCCCCTGACCGCCCAGCAAATACCAACCCACAACCAGACCATACGCCCTCCAACTCGACACAACTCCCAATGATACGCAACTTGTCGGCTCTGAGGTGTCAGGAGGATGACCCGGGCTGGGGGAAGTCTGGTTCTGCATGCTGGATCTGTGATCTGTGTGAAGATGGTGGATTTGGTGCCAATGAAGAGAACCTCGGTTTTCTAACTTAAAAATAACTTTTAAAAACAATGGTACTGGGTCAAATTTGACCCGTGGGCAACACATGGGTTATGGAATTTATCAGCATATAAAATGTAACTGCATGCTGATTTATGTAAAATATCCAACGCTCACTTTCTCTTTTACTCTACTTTGCCTCTGCTTTCATCAGCTACACATAAAACCAACGGCAGGTTAGAGCCAGTTACCTGCTGGTAAGTGAACTGTGAAAATACTGATATTACATAATGAGGGAAAGCAACCATACCCATTTCCAGATAACAAATGACAATGATATTACCATCTAAAACACAAAGGATGCGTCATGCTGATGGAACGTTGCACGGGTGTTGTCCTCAGGGCTAATTCATCTACATGCAGGTCACATTTGGCCTCTAGTTGTGCAATTATCCGCATACTAACTGTGTAAACAGTACCACGTCTGCAGCGATCTGGCATCAGGTCCTCAAAGAGAAAGCAGTGCGACACCGGCGCAATGTAGAACAAGCCAAAGCAAACAGATGAAATGGAAACCCTTGCAGAGGCCAGCGTAAATCAAGGCACTGTAAATAAGAAGGCTGCCATGTCCTGTTCCCCCCCCCCACACACACACAATGGCACAGTGCCCTGTCATCTTATTTATCGCTGAGATGCATCCTCTTTCCCACAGAGTTCACAGACACCCAATGCGCCATGGCCCACATCGGCCCACATTGGCCCACATTGGCCCGCTCTCGCTTCTGAAACACACGCTGCTAATCTGAGGGAAGCTCAGACCTCACTTCATTTTGCCATATCCATCACAAAACTGAACATTCGTTCATCTTTCAAACTGGAAGAGGAAACACTGGAATGAGAGCTTTAACCCTTAGGTTGACCTGTTTTCAAAGTGTTTACTATCATAAATATAGTTTTTTTTCCAATCACATTGCTTCCAAATAACTTGGATGTAGGTTGGATAGAACCCATGAATCATTCTTCACAGGTATATTGAAGCATAACTCCGGTTGAATTTGGCGTGCTTTGTTCTATTCCATATCATTTGACTAATCTTTGACATGAACCAGTCATTAACTCAACATCCGCGGTTAACTACTAGTCAAAATATTGCATAATATCTGCTGTTTGTTAACTCAAAAATACATGTACATTAGGTTTAATGACCATGCAATTTTAAAAAAAACATTCCCTGAATAAATACCTACCAGGTCCGGATTGGTTGGGGAACAAGGACCCACGAGATCTCGGAAATTCACGCATGATCACGCGATATAGCAGGATGTAGTTTCTATAAACAGAACTACAAAACCTCTGACCTGTTGACTTCAGGCCTGTTTATGAGGTTTTCAAGGTGGAATGCAGGGAAATATGATCCGCCGTGAGCACGGTGGATTTTATTTTGAAAATTAACCAGATGTTCACAGCTACGTGGATGTGTACAACAAAGTCTTTTTTGAAACACAGCAATGACTCACAGTCTATGTAAAACTTAAATGAATGATGGACCAGAATAAGGGTCTCAAGACTGTAGAAGTTTGCATATGGCGTCTAACTTCTTTAGCTTTCATAATGTGGCGTATTGTTGAGAGATGAGAGGGATTTAAGAGTGTTCACATGTGATTCGATCACTCCAAAGTGGGTGCGGCTTAGAAAACAACAATCTGGACATCCATCGTCCATTGAAAAGACAATGACAGAGAAATGTCCTCAGCCGTCCTGCACGTTAGCGTTTAGCTCGCTAGCTTCAGTACACATCTGTCCAGCAACAGTCCCACTGCTGCAGATATTTATTTTTAAAAAGTTCAGTGTTTCTTGAGTCCATCTTCTTCAGACATAGGTCCAAAAAATCTAATATGAGTCCGAGCATGTGGAAAGCCCTGCAGGAGATGTCTCAGGCCTGTGGGTTGGACTTGGGTTGCTGGAAACCACTTAGCCTCCTGAAGAGCCCCCTTTTAAAGCCGCCCCTTTTTTCCCCACAGCGTGAGAGCAGTGACACCTATTGCCAGACCAGTCTGTAGTGAACTCAGCTCGAGGTCCTGGTCTGGGGGGGTCATGGTTAGGATAGAGAGAGTCTAGAGGGGGAAGAAAGGTTGGACTTTGATGCTCAGTGCAGGCGGCCTCGGGGCTGTGGTTGGATGGAGGCGGTCCAGGTGTGAGGAAGACGGCTGGGGAGAGTTACTTCTGCTGTGTGTGTGTGTGTGTGTGTGTGTGTGTTGGCTAGGTGATACATAGTTGCTTACCAATGTGTGAGTGTATCAGGGAGTGGGCGTTGCAACCCACTGGGCTTTTGATCACTTCACCGGCTGCTTTTGGAGAAAGGGGGGACCTGCTGAGAGCTTTTAGTCACACAGAGACCGCAAGAGCATAGAGAGACCGGACACAGATGGGTTACGGGTAATAAGGGAATGTATCCGTCTCAAGGTGTTGGATAGATAAGAGGGTCAGGTTTGGAATTCAGACCTTGTACTAATAATGTCAAAGTCTTCTGGACTATCCCATTTCTATTTGTATTGAAGTAAAGGATCCTTTAGGAACTGATTATGGATATTTGAAAGGACATGCATTTTTATTATATTGGGCTAAAATTATGTAATAATGCCAATGTGCATTTCAAAATTTGCAACTCTTGGAAGGTTCGTAATTTTTATTTATTGTTATGATACTTGTATTGCAATTAATTTGCCAAATAAACCATTCCCGAACAGTACAATTCATATATCATTGCAATTATTTTTATTTTATTTTTTCAATATAACCTACGTGTACATATCTGTCTACCACATCAGTGATAATAATAATTATAAAAAATGAAACAAGCAGTTGTAGGATTAGAAGCAAGATAACTAAAGGAAAAATCAAATCAAATCAAAAGACAGACTAAAAAAATAATGATAATAATAATAAAAAATTAGAAAAAACATTCTTTTCCCTATTTGTTTTAGGAAAATAATTTTTAGTGCTATTTTTGAGGGTTAAAAATGTGAATCTTTTATTTGTCTGTGTACTTTTATACATAAAGTGGTTTCTTTATGTCCCTTTCCTGGGAGGTGGGTAGATTTATTAACATAATAAAACATATAGCCATGCATAAGGTGATATGGATTTCCAGTCAGGAGCAGAGTATGAGGGCCCTGACCGTACCTAGGTAAGGACTACTAGCCAGTCAGAAGCAGAGTATGAGGCCCTGACAGTACCTAGGTAAGGACTACTAGCCAGTCAGAAGCAGAGTATGAGGGCCCTGACAGTACCTAGGTAAGGACTACTAGCCAGTCAGAAGCAGAGTATGAGGGCCCTGACAGTACCTAGGTAAGGACTACTATCCAGTCAAAAAAGAGATTTAACACAATAAAAGAACAGCAAAAAGACAAGAGTATAATATGAGCACTTTAAGACTTTGTTGTAGCAAGCAACATAATAATATTGGGGAGCTTTAAAGGCTGTGGGAAGATATACTGTAGAGGCAAAAGGGAGTGAAAGGGAGGGAGGTCTCACAAATCATGGCAATAAAGACTGCAGACTCCATGGTTACCCAACCGAGTGGCCATTGAAAACACCGCAGCCGCCTAGTGAAGGAGGATTAGGGGGTGGGTGGGGGGGGTGGAGAGCCAGAGAGGTGAGCGTGTTCTTACCTCCCTCTGACCTCTGGTTCTGCACTGTCAACGCGTAGTAATCCGCGGAGGATGGACATGCAGGGAATGTCTTCATGAGGAAGGGAAAAAAGGTGAACAGTGACAGGAGTGTCTTCAAAGTGATGAGGGATGTTCGATTTGTTTGGCATGCTTACAACTACAAAAAATTGTTTTTTTATGTGGGCTGTTTCTGAAGGGATTATAAACGTGATTCATCATTCCTGCAGTGTGAGGAGGACACAGATACGCCTACCCACTTCCTGTTCCCAGAGCCAACACCACGGTTACAGCACACCCTGGTAGAAAGTGAGGACGGAGGCTGGAATGTCAGATAAAGACATCAAAAGTCACATCTTTGAAACGTAAGCCAAGAAACCATATGGTATATGTACATATACATATGGAAGTACATGTCTTTAAATAGACTTATAAGGTATTTGTTATATGGTATTTATGTACTTGCGACTGATATCCAATAATTCAGGGAATTCGTATTTGAGGGACATCTCACAGTTCAAGGTGTTTCCACTGTTTAGTTTTTCATTCAATAATTGCATTTTTCCAAAAGGCATTGAGTAATTTTTTAAAATAATCCTAATTTCAATAGTGACCAACATAATTGTGATAATGATTCTTTCCATAAACTGTCCTAATTTACTATTAATATGTCCCCCCTCCCGCCTATGGTCCCCAAGTGGCTAGAAATGGTGATAGGTGTAATTCAAGCCCTGGGTATCCTACTCTGCCTTTGAGAAAATGAAAGGCCGATCTGGAATCTTGCTCCTTATGAGGTCATAAGGGGCAAGGTTACCTCCCCTTTCTCTGCTTTGCTGCCCAGAAAATGTTGCCCAACCATGAGAGAGAGAGACATCATGGCTTTCAAACGAGCAAAGTGGCAGTTGGTCAAGACCCCCCCAGCCTCCAACTTGCTCAGATACAGTATTAGGGGACCACTAAGGTCTATATAAAAGAGACTTCAGATACAGTATTAGGGACCACTAAGGTCTATATAAAAGAGACTTCAGATGCAGTATTAGGGGACCACTAAGGTCTATGTAAAGCATCCAAAGAGAACCATGTCATGGGACCTTTTAGTAAATATTTTGGACTATATTATTGCATGTCTCATATCTTTCCTATTTAGCGTTTGGTCCACATAAAGCCCCAAAAAAGTCCACAAAAAAGTTCCATCGGACTCTCAGGAACCTTTTACCCAGCCTGCCTTTGAAAACTCTGCTTCTATTCGAATGTCTGGGTCCCAAAGTCGGTCAGTAAAACAAACATTTTGCTTTGGGTGTTTGGGTAAGTTTCCCGACTTTCGGGTTGGCGCACAACTAAGCGGGTCAAAACCTAAATTGATATGCGGGCCAGATCGAAATGTGTGAGGGGCCATGGGGCCTTGAGCTTGACACATGTGACCTACTTTAGGTAGTTAGTCCTGATCTCCAGTGTAGCAGCCCTAACATAGCACTAATAAAGGGCAGATGACAGTGGTTGGTTTTGTAGATTTGAGAAGAAAGTATTTGAATGTTAACTGATCTTCCCTTCACCATGGCTACTTCTCACATTGGCATTTCCCTTCAAGGAGGCTGCACTCTTCAGAGAACACCAGAATACTTCATCTTCCCTACACACACTTATTGAGGCTGAATGGCGTCTTTAATGTCCACCCTTCTTCCTTCAGCCAGTCGTGTGCCTTCACACTGGATTCCTTTCGCAGCTGTGGTGGTACAGGGGTTTGGTGAACGTCCGGTTTACATTCATCATCGCGATGAGCGTTAGCACGCCAGGCGGTTTCTCCCTCCGCATCACTGACCTCCAGTAGCAAAAAAGATTAGCCCTGGCTTTCTCCTTCCCTTCATCTTTACGCCTCTCTTGTATCTCCTCTCTACTGTTCTGAAGACACGTCCCCGTGGACCACTTACCACAGAACATCATGTATATGTGCCTGTGTGTCTTACTTTGAGTACTCTGACGCACTTACACATATTTGTTAACATGTTTGCACGCCGTGTAGTTCACTTAAATGTCATGTCAACTTCTTTGTGTGTGTGTGTGTGTGTTTGTCTGCATGCAGTGTTCCTACTACTGCTGGTTGATAACCTCCTCCTCCTCCCCAGCATGTATTGTGGGTATGCACACCATCCCCAGAGCCCTTGAGTTCATGTTTCCACATGCAGTTTGCTTATTCGGTAAAGGACTATGTAATTTATGTGCATTCTTTACATGGATTTCCCCAACAATAACTCAGTGAAACCTTGCGTTGTCATAAAGGTATATGGGGTTGTTAGGCTGCAGCGAGGACTGTTTATATGCGATGTGCTGGTGTGTGTGTGTGTGTGTGTGCCTGACATTGCTGGAATAAAATTAAAATGATTGATTGGACGAGACTAAAACAGCTAATTTTCTGAAGGGCACCTTTACTGGTTTCTTGGAAAGAATAGTATTTTAGCTCACAGAACATGATGTCAGTGAACTCGACAACCAGTCACATGACAATTAAGTTTAGCGTTATTTACCATTATATATTTTACCAAATATCACCACACAAAGGTGTAGATGGAAAATGTTGCATTTGACATGGTTTCTCTATAGAAAAATGTAAAAAGCTGACCTGTGCAAACAGGTTTTAGATTGGGTTATTTATAAGGTGATAATTACTGAGTCTAATTTAAGACTGAGTTTGATCTCTTGTTTATGGGAAATGTACTGCATGTGTGTGTATGTCCGTGGGTGGACACACATGCATGTGTATGTATGTGGCCGTGGATACTTGTATTGCATATTCTTAAGATTTTACGAGTATTCTTTCAATGGTATGTAGGCGATGTTATGGATATTTATTGTGTGTCTAGTGTGGAGCCCAGGAAGAGGTTCTGACTGCTATGGGATCAGCTAATGGGGGTCCTTTTTAATGAACAATAAACTATGATGTTTAATAGGGTCAAGGTCAGCAGGGTCAGGGCTCAACAACCTATTTTATGTCAGGAAATCATTTGAATTACAGCCATAACTCTTCAAATGCAGCTGTGTTTCTTAACACTATCAGAAGGATAGCAGTGTGGGGGCGAGCTCCTGTACCCTGGCCTAATTCCCTCTATTACGACGTACAGTAAAAGTACCTACGCTGTGGTAAACGAGTAAACGCCTCACTTCTCCAGTATATGAACTCAGTATATGGGCTGGCTTGTATTTCCCAGCGGGCAGGTTGGTCAGCGTGACCTCTGTTAAAACTTCCGTTTCTGTCACCAGCAGCCTGACTGAAATAAATTGGCTTTGGTCTCTATGGGGGGAGTTTGCTGTTGCTGCAGACCTGAGGCCTTATTGGTAGAGCCGCAGTCTCACTGGGGAAGGTCTTTGTGTGCTCAATTGCGCGTGTGTGTGTGTGTGTGTGTGTGTGTATGTGTAACCCTGACCCCAGGAAAGGTGCACATGTGAATTGCTCTGACCTGAAATTCTACTGCAGTGTGTGTAAGCGTGTGTAAGATGCGAATGTGAGTGTATGGGTATACATGTGTGTATTTGTGTTTGTGTGTGAGCCCAATCTGAGTGAAAGGAGAACCTGAGAATGACCGTGACCTCTATATCTACAGCACAATTTGTGTGTTTGTGTGTGTGTACTTGACCTCTCAGCATTCTGTGTAGGAGTGCAGAGCGCGGTATGGTTCAGAAAGCACAACTGGAAGATTGCAGTGTGTGTGTGAACAATCTGGTCATACACCCTGGGTGTGGCAACGCTCATCAAAATGACACACTAAAAATATGCAGGAAGTGCCTTGAAAACGAAAATAGTACACCATTAACATGATTTTGTAGTCTCCTGTTGACCTTTCTGCCTATGGTTGTAGAGCTCTTTTAACTGAACTTTAGAATTTATTTGCCTTGACCTGGCTGAAAATTTCCTATTCCCCACTACAATGATTTCCTAAGATGTCCATACTTAATCTTAGCGTCCATGTCCTAAATCCATACCTGAACCTGAGAGAACCAGAACCTAAATTAAAGTATGCTGTTGCGTGTCATTGGGCATTTTTAACTGGGTATATCTCTTAGTGGGTATACTGCGTGTACCTGCGTATCACCCCTGCTCTCATTCCAGGGGGGGTCTCTCTGGACCAAAGTGCTGTAACAACTGACCAACTAAGTGACAACTAAATCCCTTTTTAGTGTTTTCTACCATCTCTAGGTTTTCCATTCATACTCTTTGAATGGGAAACCTATTTGTGAGCCCCTTCTTTCAGAACAGACTACTTGCAGCAGACAAGAGACGCCATGGCTAACAAAAGGTCAAGCGCAGAAAAAAAGAAGATAAACAAACAGAGGCTTAAATCTTTATTTATGGCACAATTTCTGGGCACCAAGAGTGAACCGATGCATTCAGTTGAGTGCAAAAGGATTAAAATATATCCAAACTAACAAGGGAAATTTACTGGGGGGAAAAAGTTGAGTATGAAGTCATTACTACATTATGCACGGAGAAACGAAATAACGCGTGAAATCTTCAGAGAACCGCACAGAGATGTACAGACTGAGGGGTTCCTGATCCTCACTGTCATTATGCAGCACTTTAAAGTCAGGATGCTGCGACGCCTTTCAACAGAGACGAGAGGCTGGGGGGGTTGAAACACACCGAATGCCAAATGTAGACTCCAGCCATGAGACTGGAATGTAAATTAGCCAAATGTAATTCACCTTATCCTTACCCCGTCTGGCACAAGCCTGGGTATGAGAGACAAAGACGTGAAGAAACGTGTGGGTGCATGTGTGTGTGTGTGTGTTTGTGTTGTGTGTGTGTGTGTGTGTGTGAGTGTGGGGTTTTGAGTAATAGTTTCTTGTGTAAGAGCAACAGTCTGATCACATATTTTCGCATGCCTTATTGCAATACCTGTATTACAGTACATCTGTGTGTGTCACCATACTGTGTGTGGGTGTGTGTGTGTGTGTGGGTTTGTGTTTCCATGGAGTTCTTGCTTGTGTATACATATGTTTAGGAGGGATAGACATAGGGCAGATGGTGAAGCTCTACAGTGCATCTGGCTTGCCGTAACACGCTGGACCGCGATGACTCGACTCGTTCTGGTGTATCAGTGTTCAGGGTCAGCTGCTGGTTTTGGGACTGCTAAACTAGTCTGAGTCAAGTGCAGGGCAATTCTTGAAAAGGTTCACACACAGGATGTTTGGAGTCAAACACTGGAGACTGCATTTTTTTTTTTTAGTTAGTGGGAAATTGCACATTTTATGGATGAATCCGTTTTTTTGTTCAAGAGTCAATGAAACTACTACAACCTGTACTCTTGACTTGGGCTTAATGCAAAGGCTAGTCCGGTTCAAGAGGAGGACATTTCCAGGATAAAGCCTGAAATCCAGCGTACCCTCCGCTCTGTGTGTTGCCTTTCACAAACTCGGTTTGATTTAGGAAACAACAAACTTCGAGCTAGCAAGCTACACGCTAAAAAATAGCAAGTTTTGAAGAAAAGTTTGATTGCCCAACAAGACAGGCCTCTATTGGTTCTTTAGGTAATAGGTTGTAAAAATTTACAAAGAATATGCATTCTCTCTAACTGCAGCATTTCTTCCCCTCATATCCCAGAATGCCTCTGTGGTGCAGCCAGAGCTTACTCCACAGCGCTGTGGGAATAGAGCTGCAATGCGGGACTAAGGCAACGTTAACTGGTATGAACCCAGGTCCAAGAACTGAAATCATGCTTCGGGTCATTTACTTTAGTGTTAAAAAAGTAATCCCTGATTGATGTATGGGGAGTGTGAATTAATATGATCCAAATCAAAAGGCAAAGAAAGAAACTGCACCCCCAATATATTTGGTTTAAATAGCGTCAACTACCACATGGGTTAGATTTATTGAAACAAGAATTCAGATTCAGCTAATTTTACACCAAACTAACCTTTATTGTCTCCACTTTCTGGTTCACAGCACTATTTGAGTCACGTCCAATGACAGAAGAAGGTAGATCTTTCATAAAAGTACAAATAACAGTAAAAAACTAAGCATCATCATCGGCGTACAGTAACATCTTCTTGTAATTTTTGACAGTTTGTTTAACAAAAATGCATATTACGCTTCAGTGAATAAAACCCCAATTAATAAAACTGGTTAAAGAATAATATTTGACTAAATCAAAGCTGTACTGGAGAGTCTGTGTGCCTCAGTGCAATAAAAACCCTGACGTTTATAATGATAAGCTTTTTTTTTCCATGATCTTCCATACAGCAGAAGTAAACCTTTAATAAAAAAAAGATCAATTTCCTTTTTGCCTCTCAAGACATGAAAATATACTACATGTGCTTCTGTAGAACACTTTCTCTGCCAGATGTCAAGGCTTGTCTCCACCTGTCACTGCTTATGCCAAAAATAGCACAAGAGTTTTGGCATGTATAATAAGCATGACTATTATATGTAATCACTTTTAAAGAATCTGTAGTTCAAATAATGCTGTATTATGAGGGATTAGAACCAAAGCAATAATTGTAGGTGTCTTCTGTAGACCTGCCTCTGCAAATACACATTTTGTATGTCCGATTTATTTTATGTGTTGTTCAAATACAGATAAATGATCCTCATTTGCTACACAACAACACATTCTCACTCTCCCATCGTGTGAAATAAGGACGCTTGGTCATGTGCTTCTGCCGTTTGTTATACATAAAAGTAAAATCCTAAAAGTACATCCTTTGGCATTTGTTTTTCATGCTGCTGTGGCTCAGTGGTAGAGCGGTCGCCTAACAAAATGGAAGGTTGGCAGCTCGATCCCTGGCCCTGCAGTCCCAGATCCAGGTGTCCTTGGGCAAGTAACTGAACCCAGAGTTGCCCCCGATGCTGCTCCATCAAAGTTTAAATGTGTGTTGGTGTTTATCTGATGAGCAGGTGGCACCTTGTACGGCATCCTCGGCCACAGTGTATGCATGTGTGTGAATTGAGTGGTCAGAAAAGTGCTGTATAAAAACGTAGCGTCCTTTGGCGTTAGTTATTCACATTAAAAGTTTGCCCTTTGGTGGTTGTTATTCATGCTAAAAGTGTTTGCTTTGAAATTTGTTCTTCACGCTTAAAGTCTCCTTTAGAAGTCTCTTGCTAACGTTCAAGCTACTAAATGTCATGCGGCACAAGAAAAGGACAGTTGGTGGGTGGAGTTAAAAAAATGTATGTGTCTGTGACATGTGGGATGAACGGGACACTAACCCTGGTGTCCTGGGTTAAAGTCCTGTGTTTTTTGACACCCCCACTCCCCCACCAACCAACCTCCCATTTCGGTGTTTCATTCTACTTGCTACCGCTGTCTCTCTTCATACTACGTCTCCTGACAGCGCCGCCGTGGAGCTGCTGCTCTGCCCGGTGCGTTCCATTCAGACGCTGAATGGGTATTTTTGTCATTGTCATCTGACGCCGAGAGACACTCACCATGTGCAGCATTTTACGAGTTGTTTATCAGGTTTAAAAAGGGCCACTGAGGGAATTCTTCATGTTGCTTTGCTGTTCCCTGATCCATGTTTGCTTGAGATTGTAGATAAGACTCGAGAGGAACCAGATGTGCATGGGGAGACTGGGTCACAGCGGCAAACACTCGATTACTAAATCACTTTTTATTATTGCTGGACCATATTTTTACTTAAAATAAGATTAAAGCATTGGTATATTTGTTTGTAGATAAGATCTACATAATGATAAATGAATACATTCAGTTGCCAGCTGTCCTTATTTTGGAAAATATGTGGAAAATGACTATGACAAGGTTACTTCCTGTGCTTCCTACGTTATGAGGTCTCCATAAATGTTGTATCATTGAATTCAGGCCACTGTTTTGCAAGTTAATCAGTTAATTTATCAGTCAAGTTGTATAAATAGCCCAAATTGTTAAGGGTTCTATTAAAAATTGGTGATCAGCGGTAGAATTCCATGCCATTGTTTTCCTCAATTAGAGCAAAGATGCTTCTATTTTGGGTCCGGCTAACTTGGGCCTTGCAGGTAACGTGAGAGCACCCTGTCTGGCACGAAATAGATTGAATTTTCTTTTCCTGCAATCATTTTAGACAAATTTTTGGCTGTTGCTAGTCTTTTTTCCAGAGCAGGATGCAATAGGCTTTCTGTTTTTTTAGCCATGTCAGTTACATGGCTCAATGGGTGACACTGTTGGTTTGTCTGTTGGCCCGTTGGACGATTAGTTTCCCCACAACTGGTCCGGACTAAAATATCTCTACAGTTGTTGGACAGATTGCCGTGACATTTTTTTTACAGACATTCAAATTCACCAGAGGATGAATCACGGTGACTTTTGTGATCCCGTTCTTTTTATTCAGAATGACCAGCAGGTCACGAAATCTCGGAGGGGCGCTGAGATCCTACGCGCACAGTAGCCCCAGCCGCGTTTGCATCACATCTCCTTGGACAGCGCTGCCCACAAGGAGCATGGAAAATGACTTAGGTGTGTGTTCTGTGTGCCTGTGGATAGACTGATCCCAAAGTGAACTCCCATGTGCATTTTTCCTCATCATCCTATACATGCATACAGAAACATCATGACAGGCACTTTGCTACTGAGTTCACTTTCATGCTAATCTACTCTTACATGCTCTTACTCTTACACGCATCAAACACAGCGTCACATCTTTGCATATTGGAAACATATACCATAACCCCTGATCACCCCCCATTCTGGTACTTCAAGAACAACACCGCCTCAGGTTCCCACTCCCCCTTTTTTGTTTGCAGCAATATGTAATGTACCCCCTCACCCCTCAGTGCCACTAAATCACCTTTCCAAGGTCAGACCTGAGCTCTGCTCTCATAATTACCACTGAGGGTAATTAGTTTCCACAGCCCGAGGTCTCTGGCGCCCCTCTGCACACCTTTACTCTGTCACCTGGGCCCGCCAGGAAAAATGAACCGCTTCATATTCTGGGTTGAGCAGACCCCAATGATCTATAATAAAGTACCCGTAGGAGAGCTGCTGGATTTGTGTGTGTGTGTGTGTTTTTGTGCGTGATCGCGTCACTAAAATAAAAGGAACATTACCGTGGAACTTAATGATGTCTCTTTTCCTTTTCCACAGACAGCATCACAATTTCAACGGTGGGAGAAAATCATTAGCCTTCACACAGTTAATGAAAGTCAAAGATTAAGTTGGCCGTTCTTAAGAGAGGGATATTATTCAGCCCGCAGACCGCGGGCATCATTAATAAAATTCTCCCATCACTTTTTCTTTTTTTCCTGCTAGCCACATGTGGGTACTCTCAGCGTGTTGCGTTTTTTCTTCTTCTTCTTCTCCTTCAACAACTTTCACGTAAGAACTTTGACTTTTCATGCACCTGTATCTCCCGATGTGTTGACCACAGTACTGAGTGTTTCCGAGCACCGATTCGGCCCATTTCCTTTACCTCTAACCCATCTGCCCTGTCCCTTCCCTGCCTCATCACAGCAGAAACAAGGCTGTGCAAAGATCAGCACATGCCAACACACACACACACACACACACACACACACTCCAAGCAAAGCGAGGTCTTTCTACCATCCTTCCCCCCTCTAATGTCCCCCACCATCTGTGTCTCCCGCCATCAGCTGTAATTTTCCAGTCATATTGGCGCAGGCAGATGGTAATGTTTACTCTGCCACGTCCTTACTTCTCCTGCTTCTTCCCTCCGACCCACGCTGCACTGGACCTCCTCCTCTGTCCCCCACCGTTAACTCAGTTAATGATGGCAACGCACCTCGTAAAAGAGCTAGTGATTAATGAGAAAAGTCCCTCGGTATACACAGACTTTGTTTAGGCATTTGGAGGGCTTTGTGAGGTATCGACTGCCCTTCCTCTCCAACCTCATGGCAGCTGGACAGGGCTAAGAGTAAGACATTGATTGTGAGCGCCAAGAGTCCGAATGCGGATCAATTGCGAGATACAGTGAACACTGTTTTTCCAGCAGTCGTGGACGAATCCTGTGGACATTCTAAGGTCAGGTCTGGAGCTGCCAATATGTGTCAGTCAGCACTGGCAGGAGCCCCACACAGGGAAAGCCTATCTCCTGTGAGACTAATGCACCGGTCAAGCACAAACATAAAAAGCCCAGAACCTGCCCAAAAACACAGGCAGCACTCAGCACTGCAGATCGTTACTCTGTGTGACTGAGCCCAAGCCGGTCCATGCGGTTCCCTCCAGCAGCAGCAGCCCATTAAAATTGCCAATAGATTCCTAATCAAAATCAAGCTATTACTGATGCGTACAGCTGGGTATCGATGTGGACGGGGAACCATTTTCCCATGGAAATATCCGATAAATAAGATCAATGGAGCGATTCAAGAGGGCGCTCTTGCATTAGACTGTGTCTCTCTTTAATTATCTCCAGTGCAGATGGCCCTAACGAGGGGAAAGATTCCTAGTTTTGGGGTGGGGGGTTGATGAACCTCTGAGACACTTGGAGGAGGCGTGTCCCCTGGCTTATTCTACACTACATGATTCACTATTTTTTTTAAATGACAATTGCTTGCATTGTAGTTTTCTGGAAAGTTTTTTTTTTAGTACATTATCTGATGTTAACATACACACCTTAGTTAACTGTTAATAATAGTTAGTTAAGGGTTGTTACTGCATTAACTAACGGTAAAGTGGTCACCTTAGTTAACTGTTATTAATAGTTAGTTAAGGGTTGTTACTGCATTAACTAACGGTTAAGTGGTCACCTTAGTTAACTGTTATTAATAGTTAGTTAAGGCGTGTTACTGCATTAACTTAGGGTTAGGGTTAGGGGTTAGGGTTAAGGGTTAGGGGTTAGAGTTAGGGGGTTAGGGTTAGGGTTACGGGGTTAGGGATAGGGGTTGGGGTTAAGGGTAAGGAGTTAGAGTTAGGGGGTTAGGGTTAGGGGGTTGGGGTTGGGGTTAGGGGTTAGGGTTAGGTGTTAGGGGTTGGGGTTAGGGGTTAGGGGTGTAGTTTTGTTGCCGCATCCATCCACCCTGACCTCTTTCCTCTGCCTACTTATCTGCTGTCCAAAGATCTAAGTTCATCCTTTACTGGCCAAGTCATAATAATCCCTGCAGGCGCTTAATGTTTTGGACATTTGGCCTAATCAACTGTTTTATCAACTGATGCTTGAGTGTCTTGGAAGGACAGTCTGCATGGTAGTTTCCCTCTGCTGTCAAAACATTAGTTCAAAATAACACCAATGGAGATGTTGAGAGTGAACATTTGCCGAATATCAGAATGTAACTAGAAACGATCTCCTCTATGTGTTCATGTTGGCAGCTGGTGGTGCGATGAATCCTTCTGCGAACATTTGCATGTTGTTCCTTTCTGTTTGGGGCGCAGTATCTGCTCATGCGTGAAATATGTATTTGTATGTGTTCCATCTCTACTGTGTAATGAGCATGTAAAGTAATCCAGTGATGAATTCTGGATGGATTGCCTATGAGATAGTCAGTTGCATCTGATCCTGTTAACACTGTAATTGCATTTCCTTCTCTGAAGTGAGATGAAGATTGTTATACAGCCAAATAATTTGCCTTTAGTAACCTTTTGTCGTTAAGGGTGGAAGTATGGTTGTAATTGTGGTGTTTCTCCTCCTGTCCTGTGTCAAATGAAAGCGCATATATGGAGCATATATGGAGGATATCTGGAAGATGTAACAAAATGATTGTACTGCAACAGTTAAAAATGTATGGTCTGCAAAATGACCTTTCAATTAAAAATGCCAATTCAAAAACCCACAGCACCACCACGGTAATAAGATGTAATAACATGCAATGTGTGGTTTTCAGGCCTGTGTTACTAACAAACAGAGTGTACACTGTAATTTCCCCACTGGGGATCATAAACAGTATAAATTAAAAATGAAATTATAAAAATGAAATCAAGCCCGGGAGACTGGCATCATCCTTTACTCAGTTTATTTGATTTACAAAGGGTGAAACTGGGACACTTAGATATTAATGAGCCACAGACATTATATAATGAACATTTTAAAAACAACTACAACTACACAACACTGTAATGCAGTAGTATATAAAGTAGGCTAGCTAACATGTTAGATGAACTAAAGGACATCTACTTACATGTGGCACAACCCAAAATAACAGTGGCAAACAAGCTTGCTGAAGCATACCGTCAGTCTAATATGAGCTATCGATCATCGTCAAAAATATACATATTGCATATCAAACTTTGTGAAAAGTAATTAACAAGAGATATGAGAAGAGTATGGCAGCATCTATTTCACGTACGGAATGCTAACAGAGGCATGTAACGTGGATGGAGAGAGATGATAATACAAACCATGAGGCTTCCTGCTCACATTCAACTTCAATTAAATTTCAATATTTTTAATTTTATTCATATAGAGCTAAATCCCAACAACAGTTATCTCATTGCGCTTTCCATAAAGAGCAGGTCTAGACCGGACTCTGGGATGTTATTTTCAGAAACCCAACAGTCTACCAAGAGCAAGAACTGGGACACAGAGGCAAGGAAAAACTTCCTTTAAGAGGCAGAAACCTGGAGCAGAACCATGGCTCAGGGTGGGAGGGGCATCTGCCTCGATAGGTTGGGGGTGAGAGAGAGAGACAGACATGGAGAATGAAACTTCCTGACTAAGTCCCAGGTGCAAAGCAGTTCCTCCTACATATATTACCCCATTATTATTATGTCATTACAATATTAATATAACTATTTTACCATTCCCCAGATATCGTACACAGTTTGTTCCACATGTGTGTGTTCCTTTAAAAACTGCAGGAGCTTTGCACTCTGGGATTTAGTCTGGAAGTCGAAATTTGAGCAGGAAGCAATGAAGTGTAGTTACAGTATATTTTTTAAAATTATTAATGTATAATGTCTGTGACTCATCATCTCATCATCTCAATATCTAAGAGTCTGGTCATTGTGTTTCTTCAGTTATATAAGTCAAATAAACTGAGTTTAAATCCTCTATGCAGTAAAAACCCTGCATTTGTGTAACATTAGTATGCAATTGTGGAATTACATTTTCTTATTCAAATGTGCATTATCATTTTAATTATAGGGGGGGGGGGGGGGATGCCATCCTAGCATACATGAGGTGGAAGTCTGGGATACATTAATCGCCAGCCCATCACAGGGTGTCTGTCAACTCATTTTTTCCCCGATAAAACAACAATTTAATTAAAGCATTGCGGCCTGCATGCTTAATTACCAACTACTTACTGTTCTAAGCTAGATTTTCACAGATTTCCCCCCCCCCCCAAAAAAAAACAAAAAATCACGCTGTGACCAATTAAGCAGTGTGGTTTCTGCAAAAAAGGATTTTAAACCCGAGGCTGAATTCTCTAATCAAGAGACGCGTGCGAAAAAGAAGCTCACAGTGATGGATTCAGCGATTATTGAAGAGTTTTTGCATGGTGGAGTCAAATTAAATGGGCATTTTTTAATATAGCTTTAGCATGCAGGAATAATGACATTGTTTTATCATCAAATCAGTGATATGTCAATATAGATATTCTGCGTTGGTTGGTCAGAAGATAAAGCATGGTGACATTATGTTAGCTGAAGAAGAAAATGAATCCAAAATAAATAAATAGATTAGCAGGTCTAGATCGCTCTATAATTTACAGTTAGAGCAGGTCTAGATCGCTCTATAATTTACAGATAGAGCAGGTCTAGATCGCTCTATAATTTACAGATAGAGCAGGTCTAGATCGCTCTATAATTTACAGATAGAGCAGATCTAGACCACTCTATAATTTACAGATAGAGCAGGTCTAGACCACTCTATAATTTACAGATAGAGCAGGTCTAGACCACTCTATAATTTACAGATAGAGCAGGTCTAGATCGCTCTATAATTTACAGATAGAGCAGATCTAGACCGCTCTATAATTTACAGATAGAGCAGGTCTAGACCTCTCTATAATTTACAAATAGAGTAGGTCTAGACCGCTCTATAATACACAGATAGAGCAGGTCTAGACCGCTCTATTAAATACAGATAGAGCAGGTCTAGACCACTCTATAATTTACAGATAGAGCAGGTCTAGACCGCACTATAATTTACAGATACAGTAGGTCTAGACCACTCTCTATCATTTCCAAGGACCAAACTGTTCTAGCATTTCCCTCCAGAGGAAGCAGCACCAGGCCATTGGTTCCTTTTAGGAAGAAACCTAGGACAGACCCAGGGTCTTGGTAGGCGGAGTCTGAATGAAGAGTGGCAGTAACAGTCACAAGAAAGCCGTGTTCCCCTGCTTGTCTAGTTTATCTTTGGGATCCTAAAGGTCTCCGGCACACCTAGAGGTCAATGCCTAACCCCAACCCACTACATCCTACCTGCTGCAGCCTCTGCCTCTCATTCTCTCTCTGCGACATGTCTTCTGGCCGTCTACTCTGGCTCAAATAAATACAGATTCACAAAACTTTATTATTCCCCAAGGAGCAATACATTTTAAAGTCTATCTCGTCCATGAAGCAACTAAGTACAAGTTTAAACGACAACAATCAGCATCCAGATCAAAATCAATAAGCCAGGGACAACAAGAGCATAGATCAGATGCAAGCAGGAGCCTAATGGCTAAATGTATGAAATAATTTAATTAATTATTTTTCAGTGCAGCCAAATTTGTCCAAAATCAAAGTTCCCCAAATAGTGCATGGTCTTACCTGAACCACTTGGACTCTCTTGGCGCAGACCTTAACACGGCTGAGTATCTGAGTCAGCCAAAACACTGCAAAGTGTATCCTGGTTCCTAACCTCTTTTGCACTTATATTGTTGGATGAAATTCTGAAAATTGGAAAAATACTGTAGCTAGTTTGCAACACAAGAGAACAAGAAAGTGCTGTTTTTTTTAGCAGTATCTAGAGTACGCGCTTAAAGTATGCTACCAGGAGGTGGAATCCAAGCTGAAATTGAGTCGTTCTTCCTTGCCTTTAACAGTGCGTTTCATTTGTTCTTGGATGTCGGACTTTCCGAGCCCGCAACTGGGACAACCTTTGAGTCCACCTAGCGCAAAATCAAACATGGCTTTTGCGAGCGTCAACAGCAGTGAAAGCTGTAGTAATATTCAGTTTTTAACGCTTCTGTCATCTTTGTCTCGAAAAAATCAGTCGTACACACAGTGCTGTCCTTCTTCTTTATTTATTAAACTGGCATTGCTAACAATGGCTAACCAGGCTAAAGCTAATGAAAACAATAGAAATCGGACTTATAAATGGAACGCATTGAACACGGGTGTGATGTCATTCCATGCTCCGGCTCCCAAGTTCCGACGGTAAATAATGACGCCGCTGTCATGTCAAATGGCGGTGCTGGAAGAACAACTTGCCAACATCTTTGTATCTGTATCTGTGTCTCTGGGTCCCAACCGGCCCACCTAGATCCTGGGTCTGTCCGATGTTTCTGCCTGTTCGAAGGAAGCCTTTCCTCGCCACTGCCGCACAAACATGGGGGTAGGGGGCAGCTGGGTCTCTGTAAATGTTAGTGTGGTCTCTATCTGTAAACTATGACTTGACACTATAAATAAAGTCCAATTGAATCAGATTAATTTCTGATGCATTTGAATACATTACAAATAGCAGACGGACGAAAATACATGCACAAAACATTAGCAGGAAGGTGTGCTATTTCACTTTTGTTTTGGTGCACGTACACACTAGAACACACCAAACAGGGAGCCACGGCTTGTCTGGTCCAGCATATGCTGCTGCTGCAGTTGTACTGGTGTTCTGAGGCAGAGTCCTGCTCCAGCAGTGTTGCGACTAGAGGCAGGAAGCAGTAAGCCAAGACTCCAGAAGCTGCAGGAGCTCATGCATTGATCAGCATCTGTTCCCTTCACTCCTTCCTCATCCCATCTTCTCTCCTCCATATGTTATCTCTTGCTATATTTACGTCCTATTTTCCTCTCAGTACACCTCCATTGTCTCTCATTATTCCTTCATCCATCGGACCATCTATGTCCCTATCGCCCGTTACCGTTCTTAAGGTCCCGGGGGCGACATTTAAACTCCAACATCACTAACTGTCTTTATAAGGTGATTTTAGTGGAGCATTTATTCATCCTGCCATTAGGATGTAATTCATTATTTTATACTATTATCCCATCACTTTATTAGGAAGAAATTACCTTCCTCATTGAGTGCAAGCCGAGCAATATTCCCCAAAGCAATAACCACATTAGAGTAACGGTGCTAATGATTTATTTTGTACCATATACAATACGCTTGGGACTTTGGTTGGTATTTCGGACTTGTTTTATGGAACATACTTCACATGCAGGGAGTTGCAGTAATTGAAACATGATTAAAATAAAAGCTGGAGGCCACAAGAGCACTTCAGCTGATCAAAAACCTCTGAATTCAAAATACAATGCATTCTGAGGCTTGGCACACTGATTGAGTTTTTGGGAGTTTGGCTTTTTTTTTTTTGTGGAGCATCATTTTTTTTTTCCCGTCTCTCAACAATGCTGAAGACAAGTTCCCCCTTTGAAGCTATTATCTCCACAGACATCAAAGGTTTCCACACAATAAAAAACAGCAAGCCCGGGTTTATGCAGCTGCAATTCACTTTCAGTTGTACTTGATTGCATATTACTACAAACATAACTTAGAAAGAGACAAAAGAACACAGAAGTCAAGCTTTTGTCTTCCAGGTGGGAATACATCATTCCACCGGCTGAGAAAATGGTAGTTGGCCTATGTAAGAAAATTCACAGGTGTCTTTTTTGTTAATCTGTAGATGATACTTACAAAATAAAACTTTGTGAAAGGGATTTTTAGAGTCAACGGATGTAAGTGAAAACTGTCCTCACATAACTCTAGTGTCTAGACACACATTGAGTCATACACTCTCAATTCTTTGTAATTAATGTGCGAATTCAAAAGAAAGTTTTGCTTTTAGAGATGTACAGAATTTCGAGATTTCCAGAGTGAAATTTGAATGGTTAGTTGTTCCCCGAAGGGAGGTTGGCTGGGGGGGCAGATAGGTCAAAAACAGGACTTTCACCCAGGAAAGCAGGGTTTGTGTCCCAGGTGTGTCCTGTTATTTTGGTGTGTCAGGGAACCGTAAACCCACCCACGAGCTCTTCCTAAACCCAATAGTCTTGTCAATAGTCAATAGTCTCGACCAAGCGTGTTAAATGATGATAAAGGAGACAACCAAGCGCATGTTATATTACGCTAAAGGAGACGGCCAAGCGCATGTTATATGACGCTAAAGGAGATGACCAAGCGTGTGTTATATGACGCTAAAGGAGACAACTAAGTTTAAAGTTAAAAGACGCTAAAGGAAACGACCAAGCTCGTTAAACGACGCCAAAGGAGACAACCAAGCCTTTTATATGACGCTAAAGGAGACAGTCATCGTGTTATATGACGCTAAAGGAGACGACCAAGCGTGTGTTATATGACGCTAAAGGAGACAACCAAGCATGTTATATGAAGCTAAAGGAGACAACCAAGCGTGTTATATGACGCTAAAGGAGACAACCAAGCGTGTTATATGACGCTAAAGGAGACGACCAAGCGCATGTTATGTGACGCTAAAGGAGATGACCAACCATGTTCTATGATGCTAAAGGAGACAACCAAGTGCATGTTAAATGAAACTTAAGAAGACAACCAAGCGTGTTATATGACGCTAAAGGAGACGACCAAGCGCATGTTATATGACGCTAAAGGAGATAACCAAGCGTGTTATATGAAGCTAAAGGAGACAACCAAGCGTGTTATATGACGCTAAAGGAGACGACCATGCGCATGTTATATGACGCTAAAGGAGACAACCATGCGCATGTTATGTGACGCTAAAGGAGACGACCAAGCGCGTGTTATATGACGCTAAAGGAGATGACCAACCATGTTATATGACGCTAAAGGAGACAACCAAGCGTGTTCTATGATGCTATAGGAGACAACCAAGTGCATGTTATGTGACGCTAAAGGAGATGACCAACCATGTTATATGACGCTAAAGGAGACAACCAAGCGTGTTCTATGATGCTATAGGAGACAACCAAGTGCATGTTAAATGAAACTAAAGAAGACAACCAAGCGTGTTATATGACGCCGAAGGAGACTTTTAGCGTAAATAACAACGACAAAGAAACTTGACCAAGCGCTCATATTTTACGAGATAGGAGTTAGAATGTGTTGGAGATACACATCTTTTACACATTGCCCAATGGATGCAAAAACAGTAAAAATATTATCCGAAATGGAGCCTTTTTAACAAAACTCAGAAACATATTTTAAAGGGGAAAGCTACTATACCCATTTTACACAAAATAAATCTTTTGGGTACACTGCTTAGGGTGACCAAACACCCGAAAAAATTCTGGATAAATCCCAATCCTGAATCCTGGATCCTCAATTTGGAGGACTGGTGAGGGAAATACCCCTGGATTAGGCCTACTGCAGTTTTACGTGATGCAAACAAAGCGTTTTGCATTCCTGAACAAAAATAACGAAATAATAAATCATTTTGGTGCGGAGAAATTCATGTTTCCCCCCGGACCCCCAAACACCGTCCCCCCACCCGTCTTCTCCTGAATTTACCCATTCTCATCTGATCAACCTAGCACTGCTTCATATTTGATGTTGTTGAATTTACTTACTTATTTCTTACGCTGTTGGTGATATTATTCATTATGTTGATTAATGCCTCATAGTTTGGGAAGCAGGATGAGTTGCTTCTGACATTTATCGACATTAGCTGGGCCTTGGAAAGCCCTGCTTGATACTGTTGTGAAAAAATCTGGTGATTGCTCAAATCCGTATTTATTCAACCTGCATCTCCAAGTATCTCTCTATCCTCTAATCCTGTTATCTCGGAGATAGTAATACAGCAACAGGTGAGATTTACTAAAGAACATTTGCAGTTTTCTCCTTTTTCCCTGGAGATGATACCGTTAACAAAGTTTTCCACTTAGTTGGTAGAGTGAGAGTTACATCAATCCCCCTAGAGAGGATTATCTCTTCCTCAATACAGCGTTTACCTTTGAACTAAACCAGGAGCCTTAGAGTCACACACATGCACACACTCACACACAAACACACACACTCACCTGGCAGCAAAATTCTCTCTCAAACTTCAACGCACGCACACAAACACAAGTCTGCATATACCCGAGTTATTGGCTGTGGTGAAGGTCTGTTTTCGGCTCCGCTGGGGGTATTGCGGCAAGGACGCTAAGGTATTAAGAGGTGGCCAAAGGGTTAATATTGAAGGCTGAATGAGGCAATCTGCAGCTTTTACATACCGCTGAGGAGAAGAGAACGACTTGGCACCATTTCACGGATCACTACATCTGTAGAAATTAAATTGGAAGCAGTATTCTGAGTGCTGTGGAATATCAAGGTGAGTGTGTGTGTGTGTGTGTGTGTGGGTGTATGTGTGTGTCTAAAAGCCAACTCAACAGGGGACAAATCTGCAAAAAAGCAGCAAGGGACTCAATCATCACTAACAGCAAAATGCACTTCAGTCTAGCCATTGAAATCCAGCTAAATCAGTCTACCCACGACGCCGTGTTCCCTCTAAATCAAAGCTATCGAAAAAATCTCCAGAAATGTTTTCCATTGCATCTTTTCTATGACTTGTGAATATTACCAATATAGGTTAATTGCATTTATCTTGAAACAACTGGGGGGTTTCTCCACTCTTTCACATGTAACAATGTCCACGTCCACGTTCGTCAATAACACAGTTGCTGACAACTTTGGTTACTTGTCCATAATGAATTGTTGGGAATATTTGGATGACAGTACATACTTACATATATGTCAAAAAACAATACTAAGTGTGTAACGGCATGCTTGTAGCTCTGTTAGCTAACATTAGCTAATTAGCCCTTAATGCAAAGTATCTGGGATTTGGGCATAGTGTAGCATCCAAGGTGAAGCACCTCCAACAATATTGGTTCGAAATGAGATGTTGACCTGATGGTAGTCTATATCCACGACGTTTCACTTCCGGGATGTAGAAAGGTGCCGCCGGAAAGTCTGTTGGATGTCTTTCATATCAGCCCAATGTCTATTACCGTGTGCGTTCTTTGTGTTGCCTTTCTAAGCTCTGGTGGATTTCTGAGGACTAGGATTTACTGGTCCTCAGATCTCTGCAGGGTAAATCCAGACAGCTAGCTCGACAATATGTTCCATCTGAGGACTATGGTTACCTGGTCCTCAGATCTCTGCAAGGTAAATCCAGACAGCTAGCTCGACAATATGTTCCATCTGAGGACTATGGTTACCTGGTCCTCAGATCTCTGCAGGGTCAATCCAGGCAGCTATCTAGACTATCTGTCCAATTTGAGGACGATGGTTACCTGGTCCTCAGATCTCTGCAGGGTAAATCCAGACAGCTAGCTAGACTATCTGTGCAATCTGGGGACTATGGTTACCTGGTCCTCAGATCTCTGCAGGGTAAATCCAGACAGCCAGCTAGACTATCTGTCCAATCTGAGTTTTGATGCTAGAGGAGCAGTCTGGGGGAAAGGTCTACGGAAGTGTTGAGTTAGCTACCAACCTGTTGACCAATCATTGCCATCATTAGAGCAACACCACTAGTGTGGCTAAAAATGTATCAATGTGTACCAAATTACACAACTCACTGGATGCCCGACCTTTCAGTAACAAGCAAAGTTGTAGTTGATGTAACAAGGTGAATAACCCCAGTAAATCTCACCATCCACCATAATGACAGAGATTGGCCAATGACCTGCTAAAAGCTTTTATATCTCACTTTTAAGTACGTAATAATGTACACCACAAAAACATGCTCAACTTTTGGGATGAGTAGTTCCATCCAAAGAGCCAAAGTTGCAAATAGTCTACCGAAAACAAAGACTCTGAGGTTATTTAGAGAGGAAGTACACATACCGAGACCTTTGACTCATCAACCTCAAAGAGGTCTGCTAAACTTCTGTGAAAAAGGAAATAACAAGACTTTGGAAATCATGAGGCAGCCACCCACAACGTTTCGAAATCTCTGGAAAAGCCCTAATAGGTCATTAGCTCATCATAGCAGTCTGCTGTCCAATCGAATGACAGCCTATTGTGTTTTAGTCCTTCGCCAACTGACTTTTCTTCTTGGATTTAGTGGCAGAATAGTACAAAAAAAATTACAATAATAATGTATGCCCTTTATAGAAGTTTGAACTAGGGAATAAGCACCCACTGTAAAAGTCTGGACTAACATCCCAGTCACATGGCAGTTTGTAAAATGGTCACGTTATTTCATCTTTTGATTTGTGTACAGGTCACGTTAATGTCGTTATTTTTGTCTGTTGATTATGAATTTTGAAGTACCTCAGCCTGGAAAGATGAGTCATGATCCAAACATTTCCTGGTGCTTTTCGTCCAGTAGCCAGAGAAAAGAAGTGGCGTTTTAGCAAGCGGTGACTCCTTCTGATCATCGTCTCCCCTGCTGCTTTCAGGTGCAATCAGTTTCCCTATGCAGTAAAGTGCAAAATGTAGTCACCTTTGCCATTGCGCTGCTCAGAGCCTATATATCTTAAGTCCATCTCCGGGCATGGTCCTGTCCGTCCAGACATCAGAGATCCACAGTAACAGTGCTTTCTTGTAATTTGATTGGATCTTGGCCTCTTTGACGGTTGCTAGCTCAACTTGTTGTGTCATGCTGCACCGACTTGCTGGACAATAAGTTTCATCTACCGCTGAAATTCTGAAGCTGGGATTGTCAATCAATGACAGTGGCAGGTTGCATGAAATCATAAGTTCATTAATTATTGATTCAGTGATGGCCTTCTGCTTTCCCTGATGGTACATTTGCACACCTCTTTGCTGAATAATGAATGACTCAATGCTGCTCTGTCCCTCTCCAATACTACCTTTTTTAGCATTGGGGAATTCTGTAAACCTTTAGATGAACATGGAAGATTAATATACATTCAGAACTCAAAATAGGTCTCTAACTAAGGACATCGTATAGTCTTATCTTCTGCTAATTAGCACATCCAACTAGCCCACAGACTTGGTGAAATATTAACCTAAGTGTGTCACATCATATTGATATGACCATAAAGATACAATATGTCTGTCCCCTGCATTAGCAAAACCATTTGCAATGGTTAGCTGTGGCGATATATGCTAAATGTGATGTCTTTTTGGTGAGAGTTACGCTAAAGACTTTTTAGGACTAAGACTTCACGAAAACTTTCATTTCAAAAACTTTTATTTAAAAAAAAGCTTAATGTTTTTATTCATCCATCCATCTTCACCCGCTTATCCGGTATCTGGTCGCGGGGGCAGAAGCTCCATCAGGGGACCCCAAACTTCCCTTTCCCGAGCCACATCAACCAGCTCCGACTGGGGGATCCCGAGGCGTTCCCAGGCCAGGTTGGAGACACAATCTCTCCACCTAGTCCTGGGTCTGTCCTGAGGCCTCCTCCTAGCTGGACGTGCCTGGAACACTGACCGGTAGATCGAGAGCTTTGCCATCTGGCTCAGCTCTCTTTTCGTCACAACGGTGCGATAAATGGAATGTATTACCGCACCCGCTGCTCCGATTCTCCGACCACTCGCAAACAAGAAGGGGTCTTAATGTTTTAAGAGAATATGAAATATGTTAAAATGTTCTAATTATAATTTAAATGCCATTAATGATCTAAGCAATTAGTTTAAAGGGAGTTTCTAGCCGAAAGCATGCAAAAATAGTTGGCAACTGAGAAATCGATAGAAGGATTAGTCAGGGTACAGTTTTCGAATATTCATTTTTTTGTAAAAGAAATGGACTATTAACACAATCATCTAACAAGTGTGATATTATGGCTCCTTAAAAGTCTCTCACAGATAAGTTTTTTCTTCTCAAAAGGTTAGTTAGTAATCTGTGGCCTCCGTCTGGTTTCTGATGGCTGATTGGCTAGTGATGCATCGCTGGTCGGCCATTTTAGACAGGACGTGAAATACTAATGTTAGCACCGCAGAGTGCTTCTATTCAGAAGTATGGAATTAAAATCGAATGCCTACAGACCCCAATATGGGAGAACATCAACAGTGACAGATGGGCGGAAGATGCGCACTGATTGGACGCCGGGCTGGAAATGACTGGGTGACACGCTCAGCGATGGTAACAACACTCATACAAGCCAAAAAATCTCCGGGAACCATTCAACTTGGTCAATGAAAGGACTTCTGTCCACTTGAAATGAATCATTTGACTTTTGTCACAGTTTGAGAGATTTGAATTGTTCGGTGCATTGCTGGGCCCATTCTCTCACATTGTGGTGTGTTTAATGTATTCTCATATCCATACATAACGTTATGCCATGTCAAGCTATTTCCATCACACATCCTCCCAGACCAGCCATCAGACGACATCCACATCCATTCATCTATCTGCACATTCATAGTGTTCATTAGATCTTTAACTAACATATGGTTCTGGTGTGGTCCATGCTAGTGAAACAAGAGTTGAATGATACACTTCTAAAGACAGTATATCATAAGACAGTTCCAAAAACTGATTTGTTTTCTAAAAAAGAATGCACATCACATCTCAGTCAGTCAGTCAGTCGGACATGTATTTCATTTTTAAAGAAGAACATAAGATTTCCCGCATTTTCTGCTTTTGTTCTGTCGGCTGGAAACAGATTTGTCGTTATTCAATCAAATCACGATGCGTACGATTGTCTTTTTTTGTTTTTTTTCATCCGCACTGTGAGACAAATACGCTATATGCTGTCAACAAAGTGACAAAATGGATGCCCACCAAACAAATCACTCAACCCAACTTGCCACACATACCATAATAACTCTTTTTGTCCCAGCATAATACATGAAAATCATCCAAACTGGGACACGAGTGCAACTCTATTGACACTGAGTCTGTGTCAAAGCTGTTTCCCCCCCCCCCCATTGAAGAGTAAAATCAAAGGAAATTGCTTCCTGTTTTGAAGAATCCAATGATTCTCTTCATTTCATTATAAAGGCTTCATTTATTGCAGAATAGGACGTAAATATGGAGAGATTGGATCAGACAAGCACACAGCTGCGGTAACAAGTGTTGCTTAAAATTGTTGCTTCCCCCTTTCGAAACGCCGCTACACCCAATCACCATCTCTTCTCAACGCACGCTGTGACACAGCATCAGCTGGGAGGCTGCTGACAAACACTCGTACCGTGTTTTTCCATGTGATCTCAGTGTCAGTGCAGGGTCGCGGAGACTGTTTCTTAAAAGGATTGAAATTTAAAACCTACCTTTTTAAATGGGCCTTTTATTAAACAGCTTATTTATTTAATTTCTGTATCTGCCTAATTATGCTCTATTTTTTGGTGTATGCATTTTGTTTTACTAGGTTTTGCAATTTCACAGTACTAGTTTTTGTTCTCCTTATTTATAAGATGAGATAAGATGGACTTGATTAATTCCACGCATCAGAACAACACAATTACAAAAATGATCATAAGCATTAGAAAAGTTAAAATAAGTACACTATAAACAACTGTTAAATAGACATAGAAAAATATACAAAAAGTACAAGAAAAAGAGAATAAGTACAATATGAACACCCTTATTAGAAACAAACAGGTAATATATACAGTATATATATATATATATATGTGTGTGTGTGTACAGATATACAGATGAGCAACGTGCTAATAAATATAAATGGCAAAAAAATAAATGAATAAATATGCATAGTGCAGAATATTGTGATTGCTCATGAAGAAACAATATATATATATATATATATATATATATATATATATATATATATATATATATATATATATATATATATATATATATATATATATAGCTACATAACAATCTTATTTATTTATTCATATATTAAAGTGTAATTTATCTGGTGTATGATGGCATTTCCTCAATTCAGATCCTGTTTAAAATTTATATATTTTTATTGATTTAGGGGAGGGTAAATGGAGATGGGGGGGAGGGATATTGTGTTTTGTGTGTACATCTGTCTGTTGTCTGTCTGCCTGTGTGTGTGTGTGTCGTTGTCCTTCATTTACATGTATGAAAAGTGCAATACATAACTCTACTAAATCGTCTGAATCACTAATCATGAACGTCATTTTAGACCTCAGCGAGGTCTTTCTGCGTGCCAAATGATGTCCATCACTGATGACTTTCTGGGGAAGTCAAAACGGAAAGTATAAGCATGACATTTCCGCCCAATAAGTGATTTATCTCATGACTGCACACTCATAATGAGTCTAGCTTTGTGGTAAGCATAAGCTCAACGCACCATGCAGTGCAGCAGCCCTAGCAGCAGCCGTGGCTGAGCTCAGTGGCTTTTCAGATTACTCTTACCCTCTGTCATTAAAGAAGCCCCTTGCCGATCACAGAAGGCTTGTATCACGTTGTTTTTATTTTCATTTAACGTTGTATTATCATTTGCAAATGTGACCTGACCAAGACAAAGCATAGACATGCGATACACATCATGGCTGGGGTTATAAATCATTCGTTTCAGTGGCCCACAGGACTAGAACGGGACACGAACCCCGGCCTCCTGGGTGAAAGTCCTGTCTCGTTTGACCCCCCCCAACAGATCTTCACCTTAAAACGCCGCAACGCTGCAGCTCTGCCTGGTGGTTCCCAAACCCAACTCCCTATGGACTGAGGTACTGCCACCCCGATATGTGAGAACATCAACGGGACCGAGGGGCAGATGATGGCCACTGGCTGAAAATGACTGGGTGACAAGCTCGGAGATGGTAACCACACTTACACAAACCCAAAGCCTCTCACAACCATTCAGCTATTCAACATGGCCAATGAATGGACTTCTGTCTTTTTTGTCCTAGCTCCTAATTTGAGAGATCAAAATCTAAAAGAAAAACCCTTGGAGACGTAACTTGTTGTCATGTTCGGTGTGTTGCTGGGCCCATTCTGGCGCTACATGGTGTTTATGTAATTCTTATGATTTTTGCGTGAGGATCTGACGCTGGGAGCCACTGACCAAGCGTGCCTATTTTACTTCGCTGTTTTTTTTCTTCTAATGAGACAGTACCATCAATGAAACTCAGCTATATAGCATTTCGAACATTAGCATTAATAGCTTTTATTGCATTGCCCGAAACTAAACAGCACTAGAAGTGGAAATATTGGAAGCAATGGCATTAATTATTGAATGAGAAACTGAGAGAAGCGGACATAACTCTTCTATCACGCTGTCCTACTGTATGCACAGCTACAATTGTTCATGGTTCCTGGAAGTGCTAACACAACATTTCCGTTTGAGTTGGGTCTCCTCTTCCTGTGTTAGAGAACACAATTCCTCATAGTATAATTAAAATAATAAATCAAAAAGGAAAACATGTTAAACGCTTAATTTCGTAATTAGTCATAATAACTGTGTTAAAGTGACTTAGTGCTATCAGCTGATTGCACCAGAAAAAATGCCCTTAAACTGCAGGATATCGTGGTTCTGCCTCTGTGGTGACAAATACATGTAAAATATATTTAAGTGGACATTTTCCTAACACACACACACACACTCTATTTGCTCCCTCATTCTTTCCAAGTCTCTCTTCCTAAACGGGGTCCTGAGCAATTAAGTAGACTGCTGTCTCTGGAGCATGAGCCCATTTGTTATCATCCTATTTCTCTCCCACATTACTTCATCAAGATCCCAGTTTCGCCTGGAAAGTGTTGGGACGCAAAAGGGGACACACAGATTATCTGACCGTCATGCCAAAAAAACAGCAACATCACCTCTGTGGCTGGACCCGACAGCACGCCCAACGCTTTGCTTTTGGTTTTCCTACAGGAACTCCGTCTTGGCAAGGTTCTCCGTATTTTCTTTTTCACAATGACAGAATGAATAGATAGCCGTGTTAGAAACAAGCTATGTACAGGTCTTTAAAATGAATGTCTTGTTCTTTGTGAGCCTGTTCTTGTAATTAGTAAGACAACCCTGTACTCTGATCTGCTTCCATGTTTGCTTGGAATTAACAAAATTAACTCAAACAGAACATTTACCGCGGTCACGTTCTGCCGCGAACAAAACGTGGCGTTTTTGGCAGTTTTGCAGATTGTCTGTATCGCGTTTTATTTGCCTCATAATCGATAAAGTAAATGAATTAAAAAGTGTTCTACTTTGGCTCGGCTACAGCTCTGTGTCCGTCCCTCTGCTTCGGCTTTCCTCCCCACTGAGTCTGACTAAATGCCCCCCCACAACACTATCTGACTCTCTTTTCTGGGTATTATGTTGAAAGGAGTCAATATCCTCAATGTTCCACTTCCGGGATTGCATCCTGTGCCACTGGAAATTCCACCAGATATCCTTTATTTTTGACCGGATGTCTGTCCATTTCCTCTTTCTTTGTGTTGGCGTTCTAACGTCTGGTGGATTCATAGGAACTATGGTTACCTGGTCCCCAGGTCTCTGCAGGGTAAATCCAGACAGCTAGCTAGACTATCCTTCCAATCTGAGGACTATGGTTACCTGGTCCTCAGATCTCTGCAGGGTAAATCCAGACAGCTAGCTAGACTATCTGTCCAGTCCGAATTCTCTGTTGCACGACTAAAACCACCTTTCAAGGTACACTTGTTCCACCAAAACAAGTTCCTTCGCTAACACGCGATAACACAGAAATGACAAAGTAAAATACACATAGACCCAAAAAACAAATGCAATAGAAAAACACTGCAAATGTGTGTTTCTGTTGCCTTCCTTTTCTGTCTTTGGGCTTTGTGTGTTGTTGATCTGTTTCGGTTATTGCAGTATTTTAGGCCTAGTACGTTTGCCTACCCCGTTAATCTAAACGTTTTTTTGGTTCCTGGGTCCCAAAGCTAATCTGGCATTGGGTGATGCTGCTCATTAACTATGCCCTTGTAACCCCAATCACATTGGCGTATCTGACACAGGCGGGGCCAGAGACGAGCTGCACCAATCACATCAGTGTATCTTATATAGGCTCTGGATACATCACCCTGTGTGTTGTTGTGATTGGTCGTAGTATTATCCAATTGCATGCATAGAGATTTTGAAATGCACGCACGGTGCCGCCCCTCGAGGTGGGAGACTTTCATTACTCGATGCCAGACCCTTAATCCTTTCGTAAATAAAAGCCTTCCTCCATGTTTACCCGTTGTCTTAATAAAATGCACAAACAATCACATAGAGCCATGTTGTTCTAACGGCTCTGCTGCTCTCAGAGCAAACACAGTTCCTCTCCTCTGTTTGTAATTTCAGTTGCTTTTTTTTCAAGTTTTTAGTAGACTAGTGTCAATTCAATGTTACACTTCCATCATAGATGTTTGGCCTTTCAGCCAATCCAAGGGCATAATTATCCTCTTACCCAGCAGGCTTTAATAAGAACCATCTTGGCTGAGTTTCTCAGTAGATGCCCTCGGAACTTTTGAAAGACAGTATTTCTGTTATGACATGATGTCATTGTAACTTTGTCCCAACAGGTAACAGAAAACTATACACAGGTAACATCTGTGTCCCAACAGGTAACAGAAAACTACAAACAGGTAACATCTGTGTCCCAACAGGTAACAGAAAACTACAAACAGGTAACATCTGTGTCCCAACAGGTAACAGTAAGGACAACATCTGTGTCCCAACAGGTAACAGTAAGGACAACAAACACACAATGTGTTTAGCACTTGGTGCCTTAAATTGTTAAAGGAAGATACTCACTGTTCAGCAGCAGCGGTAAGAAAGCTAATCATTAGATGCTAGTCATTAGATGCTAGTCATTAGATGCTAATCTTTAGATGCTAGTCATCAGATGCTACGTTACCAGCATCAACAGCTACCGCTGCGACCGTGCCTTAAATGTACGACCGTGTTTGTGATTAAAAAAAATACATGTGTGCACGTTCATAACCGATCCCGATTTCTCATTAACGATGGCCGCTGTGAAAAATGTTTCCAAAGCCCAAACGGCCTTGTCCCAGAGTCTAGACGTCTGGCTGTATGAAAAGTTTTTAATAAATGTACACGAAGCAACTAATGTCAACATGAACAAAATCATGAATCACTTTTTTGGTGATGACTTGGCCAAAGTAACAACAAAACATCTAGAAAGTTTTGTTTTCACAACAAGTCAATGCAGGCTTATATTATTGCAATAAGAAAATCTATATCTGTTTAATATATGGTTGAAAGGTGTACAAATACATCCAAAACTCTATTACTTAAAAATGCTGACATCCACTGGTGGTTGATGAGGGCTGATTAGCTTTCATAACGGGCCAGGTGGGTAGCACACAGCCATGAGTCCATGACGCTAATGTCTGCATTACATTGTCATTGTGATATTCTGTGATTATATTCTGAATATGCAGCGTTATCTGTGAGGTAAATATAGTAGTACAAGGTCTTCCTCTGATGTAGAAGTAGCCTACAATGTAATTTAGTAGTGGGCTAGACAGAGGAGATGCATATTAAGTGGTTTGGGGTCCTTCTGTTTGTCCTTTTGGGGTACAGTTCGGTTCTGGATAATTCTACAAGCAGCACTACCCGTTCCAAACAGGCATATATTTTCAACAGACACTGCACTAGTGTTCTGTAAATATGAGGAAAGGTAGATCATATTCAGCTTCTAGACTGGCTTCAATGTTGCTCTTGATCCAGCCAGCACCAGAGACTGCACTCTACACATTGTGTGACCTCTAAACAGGGCAACACACTCGTCTCTGCAACCTGTAATCTCAATATTCACCCATGATTGTGCGAAGCGGAGCGATTCCATTCACTTTCCCAATCACCAGGTTGCATGAATAATCAGAGTGAGCGTCTAATCAGCAGACATTGTGCTGGTCTGCATTGTCCGAGCAGTTCCTGCCAGTGAGGTGAGTGAGTGACCCCCAAACTGGAAGGGAAATTAGTTTTTGAGTGTTCCAGAAGAAACACACAGGAAATAGAGAAGTGTCATCCTTACGTAGCGTTTGATCGCAATGCCAGAGTGGGACTGAATGACGGAAATGCTACTGTGAAACTGATTTTCTCTCTTTCCTTTCACTCCTTTTAACCCAACCCCAGGACCTTTGGGTCGTTTTGGTCCCCATTTTTGACTCAGAGCTGCAGTCTTAACTTTTGTGTTAGAGTGAATTATAGAAGTAACTGAAAATCCTGTCACCTGACAAAAGGCATGACGGCCTTATAAGGTCTATAAGGATGAAAATGAGTTAAGTCATGCTAACTTTTACCCATTTGGTCCAGTTTTGTTCCTGCTACTCTCGACAAAAATACACATCAATATGTGTTCCCCCAACCTGCCTATGGCCCCCCAGGGGCTAGAAATGGTGATAGGTGTAAACCGAGTCCTGGGTATCCCGCTCTAAAAGCTCAGATGGGCTGATCTTCAACCTTGCCCCTTGTGAGGTCATAAGGGGAAAGGTTACATCCCCTTACTCAGAGAATTAGGCCCCCACATGAGAGAGAGAGACATCATGGCTTTCAAACAAGCAAAGTGTCAGTTGGTCAAGGCCACACGCCCACCCTCCACCATTCCCCCCCTCTCTCCCCCTCAATAGCTACAGACTCAGACATAACATACTAAGGAACGATCATTGTGGGACTGGCTCTAGTGGCTGTAGAGAGAGTCTTCAGACACAGTATTAGGGGACCACTAAGGGTATATAAAGAGTCTTCAGACACAGTATTATGGGACCACTAAGGTCTATATAAAA
>NC_048417.1:28228558-28264023 GCF_013103735.1 Etheostoma cragini | reverse complement strand
TTTATAACTGCCTATTCCACCTAAATGTCTGTTGCTCTGCCTTTTCTGTTGCTTTGCTGTATAGTATTTGTTTTGCTGCATAGTATTTGTTTTGCTATTGTATAGTATTGGTATTTGTTTTGCTGTATTGTATTTGTTTTTCTGTTGTATAGTTTTGGTTTTGGTTTTGCTTTATAGTATTTGTTTTGCTGTTGTATAGTATTTGTTTGGCTGTTCTTAATTTATGAATTCCCTGTGCGGCGTCCTTGAGTGCCAAGAAAGGCGTCTTTAAATAAAATGTATTATTATTATTATTATTATTACATGTACTGGTACAAGGACTGCAGGTTGGGGGCGCCTTCTCTACCATCTGACCTATCAGGATTATTTATATCTGCGGTCTGTCCTTTTTATCATAATCCACAGAATTTTTTTCAAATGATCCAATGCAAAGCCTACACTGAACCGTTCTCACTCTCATGCCTCATTGTTCTCACTACATTCATTTCCTGGACTCAACAGGAAGTCCTTTGTTCTGTCCTTGTAATATGATTTAAGAAGCCTTTCTCAGCTCTTTAACGTCTTTCTATTGAACGCTGTTCAAATCCGTCCGCCACACGGCAGTCTCATGGGCTGACAAAGCCCAGGCCGACCCTGGTCCAACGGTCAGCGGGACACTCCAGACTCTTGTTTGACTAGATCTGCTCTGTTGGCCTGTGTTTGGTCCCCGGGGCCCCCCAGTTCATAGCTAAGACGCCAAAGCCTGTCTTTACCGTTGAAGGCAGTGGTTAGCGAGGGGAGCGCTCAGAGGGCCTGCTTTGTGTCGCGTCCCGGCGATAACGCGCTCCGACGCGCTAACACAACCCAGCTGCCACCACTACAAGGCAACACACACACTCTCTTTCACTTTTTATGCTTTTTTTTCTTTCACTTCTTTCATGTTATGCCCTCTCGCTTGAAATACAGATGACCTGTTCCATGTGAAACGACCGTCACGGGCTGCCACATTTGCTGTTTATAGCTTCAAAGATATCTTTATGTTCTCTGGTGCTTTCCTGAATCTTTCCCACTGCAAAGATTTACTACTCGTAGGGTTCTCGCTGCTTGTTTCAAATCAGGCGATGCCGTGTAGCGCGTTTTGTTCCAAAGTGGAGCGTGTTGAAACTGCAAAGCAAATTGGGAGCGGCGGGGGGTAAAGCCTGTGGCCTGTGTGGACAGCTCTGCTCAACAGCGATACAGTGTGGGACAATGTTGTGATCCAAAGAGGAAGAAGGCTTTAGTTCAGGAAGTGAACGGGCAGGCTGAAACCCAAACCGGGGCGGAATGACGTTTCCTCTCGGAGGGTTTTTCTGCTCTGTCAGTATCTGAGGCCGACAAGGGGGAGAGCAGCAGCGCAGTAATGAGAGTTCCTCTTAATTATCCAATAAAGTCTGCTTTTTACCTCAGCGTGCCCACCCATCCAGTTCAAGAGCAATCACACACACACACACACACACACACACAGATAGATACTCTCTCTCACACACATGCCTAATCCTTGCATCTTTTTGTCTGTTTTTCTACCTTTTATCCCTCCTTTCTCACACACACAAGCACATAGACACACACACACACTCACACACACACACACACACACACACACACACACACAAAACGATACTCTCTCACACACACATGCCTTATTCTTGCATCTTTTTGTCTCTTTTTCTAACTTGTATCCCTCCTTTCTCACAGACACATACTCTCATACACACATAGATACTCTCTCTCACACACACATGCCTGATCCTTCATCATCCATATTTTTGTTCCTTTTCTACCTTTTCTCCCTCCTTTCACACACACACACACACACACACACGCATGCAATCTGGAGGTACTGTCTGTGTCTCGGTCTGTGTGCCTGTGAGGTGTAAATGGTGGGTAATGGTGTGTGTCAGACCTGTGTAACAGCCCATTAGGCACGTGGAGTGAGTTAATCTGATCTAACGTCTCTCTTGCCCACTTTTAAAAACCCCACCAGACATCTCTTGGCTCCGATTTACAGAAGGTACTCTAGATGGGGGGGGCGGAGTTACCCCTCCTCCCAAAAACTCCCAACAGCAACGTTGACACCTTCCTCAGAACCAAACCACTTCCATATGTCCCGTCCGACTGGTGGAATTACCCCACACTTTAAGATGGTGGTGAGTTACATCTCAGGCAGCGTCAGTGGGGGGGGGTCGCCATGACGACATGACATGCAGCATGTAGTCAGGGTAATTGGAGATTTTAAAAATGCTGCCTTTCCGGGGATGAATCACGCAACAGTGACTGTTTGACTCGGATTCCACACACACACACACACACACACACAGAAACAGGACTTAGAAGTTGGATTTCTAAGTGTGTCCAACACACACTGTCCGCCTTCATGTGGCATGGTTGCATCGGCTGGAAATCCAACAGCAGGCCTTTCCCAGGCGAGCCTTTGAGGGTTAAGTGCTTTCAGACGGATAGATTCGGTTTCATCACGAGTGGTGTTTATTTTTTAAAGGGTGCAAGCTCTGGACACACCGGTGCAGAGAAAAAGCTTAAAATGTGTTGCTAAAAAAATAAAAAAAGGTGTAATTATCTTTATACTGGCTGGATTTGTTTATTGATGGAGAGAGGACAGACGAGTGTCCTTTGAAAACAGGAACTGGAATTGAAGTTGTTGAACAGTATAAAACCTGAAGTTTGATGTCAGTTGTGACGCCGTGTATAAGAGGGGACAAAAAGCTTCCTCAGGAAGCTAGCATAGGATGTCAAAGGACGCCCTTATTTTATAAGTCCTTTATGGAATCTGATTGCTTGGTACGCTAACCTATGGACCAAAACCACCTCAGCCATACTGTAAAGGTGGCTGGTAAGGTGATAGGGTTCCCACATAAGGTGTAAGGGGATAGGGTTCTCACAGTCCCCTTCGTTCTGAGCGTGTAACACTCCCATCAGGTCACAGATTTAGAGTACCCCGGTTCTATTGCTCTTGAGCAATAGGGCAAAAACTCCTTTGTCTTGTTCAATTTTATAGCATATAAAAAAGTATTTTTGGAATAGTATTGAGTAAAAGTTGACATATTCCAGTCTGTGATTATCATCAACATCCATTCCTTTAATTTCAGTCTAAATAATTCCTAATTTCTGCTTTTATAACTCAAACATTAGGTTTAATTTCCTATAAATAAGGTGTATTGAACATAAAAATCCAAAAATAAGTGTAAAACTAAACTTGAAAAGTTAGTGTTACGTAGTGACAAACATTGAAAAATGCATTTCGAACAAGTTGAAGAGATGGACGTCTGATTCAGACCAACATGAAAAGCATAATAAAAGCATGAATAGTTGTTTCTAGATCATGCCTGTTAAGGAAGGGATTGACTTTAACCATGAGAAAAAAGCTCATTCTAACAACACTGCTCATCTGCTTGCCAATTTCCATGTTGCACTCAAAAGCAACCCCCAGATGTTTGACAGCTGGCTTAAGGTCTGAAGCCAGATCTCCCAGACTCAAAGATGAAGCACACTCAGCTTTGTGCTAACAGAAAGCTTTGGGAAAACCACATCTCAGTTTCGTTAATACGACTAAGGAGGGAGTCTAGTCATTCGGTTTCATTGGCAAATGCATTTGGATACTCGTAAAAATACTCGTTTTGGGCTTTTCTATAATAGCCCTTAAAGGCAACATACTGAATATAAGGAAAGTGAGGAGCAGCAGTGAGGAGCAGTTGAGGAGAAAAAGTCACCAATCATGACAGAGAAGCTCCTATTTGCCAAATAGGCTGACCCATTGAAGTGCCGAGCCTCGGATGCCTACACAGGGATCAAGGCTAAAGAGCAGGACTGCATGGGCTGAGAGGTCCAAAAGTACTAAAACAGCAGGGTTCCTGGCATATTCAGGCAAGGCAATGTCATCTCCACACTTCGATTAAGGCCAAATGAGTTCAAAAGGGTTATAAGATCCTTAGCAAATGGGTTTTAGCCGCAACACACATACAGTACATATTGAAGTCTTTTGATTTTGAATATTGTCGTATTTTGGGTCAGCTAAAAAGTCAGAAAACACAAGACAGGAGAGTCCAGATCAGTCACAAACAGCTGAAATTGGAAGAGAATCCAGATAAGAGTCTCATCCATCCACCCATCAACCCAGTATAGTCGGGGGTCCCAGCTCTGTTTCTCTTTTTAGGGGTCCTTGGCCTAAAAACCATCAAAGACGTCTGCCCTAGATACATTAGTGTCGGTTTGGGTCTTTTCACAGGAAAAAAATATAACATTAGCCTAATGCTTTATTAAATGTTTTGTACGTTGTTGGAGTGACTTTAACACTCCTGCTGGGATTGGGTCAAGACCCCGAAAACTCCAGTTACTGCTAAAACTTGCGGGTTGCAGCAGCGTGGTTGGATTTGCGTGAATTGGCGCGATCGCAACATCGCGAAATCCTGGAGGGACTGTCTTATCCTGCCTACTTTGCTATTGTCACGACAACTGAACAAAAGAAATGTTAACATACGTGGTAGTTGCTGCTTGAACAAATAACCTATGGGAGCATTTTTCGGGGCGGGGGACAGGCTTGTATCACAACGTCCTCAAAGTATTCTCCTACCCCAGCTATACTGTCTCGCCATTTATTATCTGAGAACTGTTTATTTTAGCTCAAGTGCTTTGGGTGGGCGTATGCACGAAAAACGAGGTTAATAGGATTCTCCAAGCAATGATATGGTGTCCCAGTACAATAGGTTGGCAGGATAATTTCCGTGTGTTTGCTAGCATTGGGTGAGTTGTTTCAGGGGCATTTGGATGGTGGAATAATTGCTTCCAGAGCTCCCCGTGGTGTAATTGCGCTTCCTCCACCCAAAAAGCTGCGCCTCCCTCTGAGAATCCGCTGCCGACCACCACTTCTTGAGCCAGAGGGACGGGCCAAAACATTTTCTCGGTGAGAAAGAGAGAGGAACAGCAGCAGTTCGGGTGGACTTGCTGATTGCATGTGTTTGATTTTACTCTGTCTGTGTGTGTAGACACATGATTTTGTGTGAGTCCACCTGTGTGTGTATATTCTCACAGTTAGGATTAATTAGTGTGCAAGAAAAGCACTCTGATTTTGAGGAAATTGCCCTCAGCTGCACATTCAGACACACTTTGTCTCCAAAATAATCAGACTGAGATTTACATTCCAGACGTCCACTTCAGACCGCCTCCGAACTCCCGGAACGGACGCGTGGCCACGCCCACATGTACCCGAGGTTTGAAGGTTCCCCCCGAATGTGTCCCTCGTTTTGTGAGAAAAAATCCAGATTCTCGGTTTGATTTTGAACACAGAAATGCAGAAAATAAATCCCAACATGGTGTTAATTCTCACTTTCTCACTCTTTTTTTTCACGTGAGATGATGCTGTAATTACGTGGTGATATTTTTAGAGGAACATTTCCCTTTACTGCAAAAGTACACTCTCTTTGAAGTGGAAAAAAAACACAATGCCAGCCACAGAATTGGTTGACTCTCGTATTTGTGTTTTCAGCATTTCCTTTTATGACAGGGAAGGAACATGTGCTTCACTCAAACCAACAAAACAATCTAAAGAATAGAAATAAAACAAATTGGCCAAACAGCTATATCATTGGGTCAACAGTCTAATAACAGTAATAGTAGCAATTCCACTAATACACTGCAGAAGATATTGACTCTTAAGTCAATAATACATCATCATGTTTTCATAAATCATCAGCAACTCAACAAATGGGAAAAACCAGAAGATTCCACAATATCTCGCCGTAATGTCCCCTTTGTGTGAAAAATGTGCCACACATGTTGGTAATTTAGATTTTTGCAATAAAGATTCATGATAAAAATATTTGGAACAAATATAGTTTGGCTATGACAACGAGTTCAAGCCGCTTGAATTCCAACCCAATGTGTGAATATCGGTGTGCCCTTAGCCTTTGATTAAGAGACGAGACAAAGATTTTATTAAAGATGAGCATGCAAAAGAATCCTATCCATGCTTGTCTGAAGACAGAGGACATTCAGAAACCGGATCTCACTCAGTCTCCAGGTGAGCTGATCAACATCTGCACGGCTTTCTACATCGCTAGCTGAGACGAGGTGGCTACCCGTAGCATGCTAGCTCGTTCTCAATGGAAAACATTGCTCCAACAGCCACTAGTTGACCACAATCTCCAAAAGAACTACTTCCTGTCCCTGTTCTACTTCCTGTCCCTGTTGTACAGGTATTCCACAAGTGGCCCTGGTCTAGAAGAAGTCTCCCAGCTGATCCTGCCTTGGACTGACCAAAGCTGGAGAAAGAGTTATCTAGCTGATGAGATCTTACCGAGCTACTGAGCATGTGCAGCTCCCAACAAAGATAGGATAGAAGTGAGATGTCTCACTCTGGAGCTAAAACAGAGACCTGAACACACAGGGGGAAAACAGGATCTGCAGCAATGTGCAGTACAACAAAAATATGGTGTTTTTGGAAAATTAACCCATGTAAACCTATTCTGGTACAACCTCTTAATACAATTATGAACCTGAAGATGAGCAAAACATGGGCACTTTAATGCAACACCAAACCACTTGTCCTCTGGGGTCTCTCTACAGTTTGGAAGCAGAGTTGTCCATTACCGCTGTCTCATTTGAACTACAGATCCGCTACCCGATCTGGTTAACTTACATCTCTCCGCTCATTTAATGGGAAAGTTATAGGATACAAAGCTGAATGAGACCACGTATGACAAATTTAATCTGCAAAATTAAATATGATTCTGATAAACTAGCTGATCTATGGGACACGGGCACGTACAGATTTTACAGATTAAAATCTTACATACCATATTAATTCCTGTTTAGAGTGTCTTTTCGGGAAAGAGAGGAGTCGGAACAGGACAGTGGAGAGCGACAGAAAAGAATGTCAACTTTAGCCAGTACACATAAAAGAAGAAAAATGGACGGAAAGACGAGAAAAGAGAAACTGACAGAGAAAAACGCTCCCGTCTCAGATTGGCTGTCTCGGTGGGAATACAGCTGCTTGGACAGCTGTTGGGTGAATTAAGGAGAAAGGTCTGAAAATCATTAGCACTTTTTCTTTTGGGTAGGCCTAGTCAATAAATATGAAGAGAAGTGGTTTCAGCTAACAAGCATCTCTCTCCAGGTCAGCTGAAATTGATATTGTAACATTTAACACAACAGTGCATAATGAAATACGTGTTTTTAAGGAGGCATGTTGGAACAATTTTCCTGGTGGATTAGCATTTCTGTGCGTTTAGTAAGTTGGGTTTTGATGGAGGTCATCTGGTCATCACTGCATACACTTAAAACTGCTTTAAACAAAACATTGTAAAGTACCCGTATAATCAAAAAAACCTTTTTCTGGGTTATTTTGTGTCTCTGGTGCTTCCACACGCATACAAACTCATAAAAAAAACTATCCATGCTGTTTTGAGTGAGATCCGGTTTCTGAATGTCCTCTGTCTTCATTCCCCGGGTGAGCTGTCCAACATCTGCACGGCTCTCTACGTCACTAGAGACGAGGTGGCTAACCGTAGCATGCTAGCTCGTTCTCAATGGCTAAACACTGCTCCAACAGCTACTAGTGGATCACAATCTCCAAAAGAACTACTTCCTGTCCCTGTTCTACTTCCTGTCCCTGTTGTGCAGGTATTCCACAAGTGGCCCTGGTCTAGAAGAAGTCTCCCAGCTGATCCTGCCTTGGACTGACCAAAGCTGGAGAAAGAGTTATCTAGCTGATGGATCTTACCGAGCTACTGAGCATGTGCAGCTCCCAACAAAGATAGGGCAGAAGGGGGATGTCTCACTCTGGAGCTAAAACAGAGACCTACACACAGGGTGAAAACAGGATCTGCAGCAATGTGCAGTACTACAAAAATATGGTGTTTTCTGAAAATGAAACCAGGTAAACCTATTCTGGTACAACCTCAGAATATAATTATGAACATGAAAATGAGCAGAATACGGACGCTTCAAATTAACAATGGCTCACACGTCTAAATAACATTACTGTAATAATATTACTGCAGTTCACTTTACCAATCTGATCATTTTGGGGGTTTTGGGGCCAGCAACCTTACTTCTTTGGTTCTCATTGCATTGTTTCCAGCTGCAGCAGCAGCTGTTTCCTGTGACCATAGCTTTGCCAAACCCACTGTGGACTATGTGCCCAGCACAAACTGGTAAACATGCAGACACAGTTAGCAACCAGCTGGTGAACAGATTAAAGCATTTAGCACTTAAGGGTCCTGATGTTTCCCTCAGGACCTGGTGGAGACTACCCTGGTAATCAAGAGCAATGTTCAAATTGGCTCAGCGAGTTCCTCTGGCATCGAGTAATGCTGCTCATTAACTATGCCCTTGTAGCCGAGCTGCACCAATCCCATGTACTGTGGGCGGGGCCAGAGCAAGCTGGACAGATGACGACAGTCTAATCTACCAGTTAGTCCACTGATAGCTATGCATACAGGGCTCTGGATACGTCACCCCGTGTGGTGCTGTGATTGGCCGGAGTATTATCCAATTAAAAAGGCAACTGTTGGCTAACACATTCACCATAACCCTCCAAAAGGTGATAATATGTCAATGTTGTTAAAGCTGGTCGCAGTCAGCCATGGAAGAAGTACTCAGATCCTTTACTTAAGGAAAAGTACTAATTTTAAACTGTAAAAAATCCTCTGTTAAAAGTAAAAGACCTGCAGTGAAAATGTAACTTAAGTAAAAGTATGTAAGTATCATAAGGAAAATGTACTGAATGCAGAAAAATCAACATATGTTTAATCCGCTAACCATTTCAGCTGTACTTGCATGCATGTACGGTGTATTGTTGGGTAGTTTAATGTATTATAAAAACATGGTATTTTTTAGACTTAATGAACGATTTTGTGGGCAAAGATCTATACTGCAAAAAAAGAATTGTCAAAAAACAAGATAAGAACACTAAGTCTGAGGGAAAAGGTCCTAGAACAAGTGAGATTACCTGTCCATGCAGCGAGATCGTTTTATTTGACAAGATTGCTTGATTTAAGATTATAGTGTGAAGTTGTTCTTAAAATTTGAAATTTACGTTTTTAAACCAAGATCAATTATCTAACACTTCTAAATCTGTTTAGAGAAAAGTTTTTTTTTTTTTTATCTTGGAAAGAACCAAATCATTTGCAGTGTAAAAGTGGCAGATGAAGGTAGTGGAGTAACTAAAGTAACTAGTAACTAAAGCTGTCAGATGAAGGTAGTGGAGTAACTAAAGTAACTAGTAACTAAAGTAACTCGTAACTAAAGCTGTCAGATGAAGGTAGCGGAGTAACTAAAGTAACTAGTAACTAGTAACTGAAGCTGTCAGATGAATGTAGTGGAGTAACTAAAGTAACTAGTAACTAAAGCTTGCCTGTCAGCCCCCTCTCTCCACTATCTTTGGCTGTCCTGTCAAAATAAAAGCCTACAAACAAAATAATCTTTAAAAGAAAAAGGAATTAGGAAAAGACTAAAAAAGTCCAAGTACCTCAACATTTGTACTTAGGTACAGCACTTTAGTAAATGTATTTAGTTGCATTCTACCACTGGTTGCTATGTCTCACATAAGCCACATAAAATATCACAGGTCATGATTTAAATTTGGTCAAAAGCTGGAACTGAAATGCAAATGAAAAGCTAACTCATGCGTCATATCACCACTACACTAATAGCCAGAGAGGGGAGAAGCAGTCTAATAAACTGATTTATTGTTTGCATCTCTGTATTGTTTGTTCACCCTCGGACCCCCATAATAACTGAGACCACTGGCTTTCATTTTGAAATAAGATACAGTACAAATAGGACAGCTGTAAAGATGGCTGAAGTGCCATTGTTTCAAAACACAAGTGTTAGTGATTATTATAATTAGAAAGGGTCCAGACCCATAAACTGATCACACTTATATGCTAATAGCTGATGAATAGTGTACATAATTAAAAGCACTAAGACTATTATTTAAAAATTCATGAAATCATGAGCCCCTGAGAGGAAAAAACAGTGGCTTCATTTTAGCCTTAAAAATGATCTGATGATGGAAAAAGATGCCAAAAAAAATGAGAGGACATATGAGGGACTTTAAAAAAGCTCGGTTTTGGTGTGAAATATTCACACATTGCACATTTTGACATTGGCTGATTGCTCTCACATGGTCCAAAGAGTAGACCTCTGGACATTAAATGCTTTTGTCAGACTGAATGTTACAGTATTTTTATGAACCCATCATTATTTAGCATTCAATGAATGAACCTTCCAACATAACTGGTGGTCTTTGCTTAGCTTTACCACGACGAGGCATTCAAAACCAGTGCTCTCCTTTGAGTATTAATTACACTACAGTGTGTCCATATGTGTCATTACCGCTCCAATGTCTTCTCTCCCCTGGATGCACGTAACATACTTGCTCTTTAAAATGATTTTAATTTAAAAGACAAATGTAACCTTCACTTTGCCTCTCCTGCACTAAGCAAGCTTTGAACCCTCTAATGGCAATCGCACAAACCGGGAGTGGTTTTAATGGTTGCGATGCCAACAGGGAGCTAATTATCCATCTTTTTTTCATGTCTCTTTGCATTATGTTCATTTGTCTGAGTCTACTTTGTAGAGAACTTAAAACAGTATATGTACTAGGAAGCAACACCGGGCGGCTTCATACTACCATATAATCCGGACCATTTTGAATTTCCAGCAGAGAAAATGATGGATACTTACATTGAATAATGTCACCCAGGTGACATTTCTTAAAGTGATATGTTCCTACTGCGTTATTACATTCCCACTCACATAGATGTTACAGTGTGGACACATTTGTTTTGGACCAATTTTAAAAAGCACCGCAGTGGGAAAGACTAAATTAATGTCTGAAGGCACATTTTCATTATTGTGCAAAAAGTTGACAGCCATGTTGGACGAATCAATGGGGAAGGACTGTGTTGGTAGGTCCGCGCTGCTTTAAGTACCAGCAATACATCTGATCCAGGAAGTCCAGTTTGAGTTCCATGAGTTTGGGCTAACAAGTTTAGCCCGGATCAGCTTCTTTGCCAGAGTCAGTCTGAAAGCAGCCTATGGGTGTGGAGGTCAGTGAGGTGGTCAGGCATAACACATATGTCTAATATTCACCTTTATATTAACTTCCATCATGATCTTCCCCTAACCTTGACCAAACCAATAAAATATTGGAGAAACTGAAGCTTTTTGTTCAATGTAGTGCAGGGATTTTTCAGAATCGTCCAATATTGACAATGTTGTCTGGGGAAAGATTTGCAAGTGTTATAAAAGACCTAAAATCTGCGTAAGGTTGCAGGTCAGGTGGTGGATAAGATATACAACACAGGACAACACGGTCACCCAGTAAACCGGGGTTCAAGTCTTCTTCTTATCCCGCGTTTCGCTGAAAAGTACATAAAGTAACACCATCCGAAATCGGTCTCAACCCAGAGCATCCAAAAATGTTGTCAAGAGTCCCGACCAAGTCAGTCGAAAAATAACGCCCAAAGGAAAGCCCCTGTGTATCTGACTGAGATGCCAAAGGAGACTTTTTACGTCAATAACAAGTGCCAAAGGCACCTGACCAAGCGCCGCTTTTGACGCGATGGAAGTAAGAATGTGTTGAAATGGAGTATTCTACAAGGAATGCGTTCTAACATGTAATTGACTGTCTTGTGTTGTGACAAAAGTATTTTTAGAATACCTCTTTGCAGGCCTTGTCTACCATTGTATTTACGTTCCTACCCTCATCTATGGTCATGAAGGCTGGGTCATGACCAAAAGAACGAGATCCATGGTACAAGCGCAAAAAATGGGTTTCTTCAAGAAGGGGGCTGGCGTCTCCCTTAGAGATAGGGTTAAAAGCTCAGTTGTCCGAGAGGAGCTCGGAGTAGATCCACTGCTGCTTTGCGTTGAAAGGAGCCAGTTGAGGTGGTTTGGGCATCTGGTAAGGATCCCTCCTGGGGGCCTCCCTACGGAGGTGGTTCAGGCATGCCAGTTGGGTGGAGGCCTCGGGCAAGACCCAGGACTAGGTGGAGGGATTATTTCCAACCTGACCTGGGAACGCATCGGGATTTCCCCAGTTAGAGCTGGGTAATGTGGCTCGGGAAAGGGAAGTTTGGGGTCCCCTGCTGGAGCTGCTGCCCCCGCAAACCCGACACTGAATAAGCGGACAAAGATGGATGGATGGATGGATGGCAGACCTTGCAGTCCTGTTCAGTGCTATTTCCGTACCAGGGAGTGATGTTCCTCTTCAGGACGCACTCAAAGATGCAGAAGTAGAAATTACTCATTATTTAAGGCAACAAAATTCTCTCAGGCATCTGAGGTGAAACAGACTGCCTTGCCTTTCTTGCAACTGAGTCAGTGTACAGGCCCCAGGGCAGACCCTCAGTGAGGTGGACACCAAGGTATTTGAAGCAGTACTCCACCCCTCTCCTGCTTAGATCCAGTTTTGTTGTAAATGCGGTTCGTTCTATGTGTCTATATACCTGTCTTTATCTGTTGATGTATTTGTCCATGTATATTGCAGTGTGCATGAAACAGACTGCCCCTCAGGGGACAATAAATGGCTATCTATTTATCTATCTATCTCCATTGAGGATCCGTTGATGTTAAGAGGGGTGTAGTTCCTTCCCTGTTTCATTGAACCAAAACCAGGGTTAGGGTTAGGGTTAGGGATTGCTCCTGTGCATCAGGATATATGCATGTGTTTCGCTTTCTTTGTGCTGGAATTTCAGATTTGGTGGATTCATGAGGACTATTCTTGACTCTGCAGGGTAAATTAACCCAGCTAGCTAGACTATATGTCCATGACCATTTTGCAGCGGCTCTGTGCAGAGCTTAGCCTCGCCCATCCCCGAACGTTAAGTTGTACTCCAGACCCTCCTTCAAAGTGCTTAGAAGGAAGGTCCGGCAAAGCGAGACTTTTCTATAATTGATGACCAGAATGACAAGACTTTATCCTACCGCCTGGATAGCACAGTTGGTAGAGCGGGCGCCCACATGTAGAGGTTTTCTCCTTGACGCAGCGGGACGGGGATCAACTCAGACCTGTGGCCCTTCACTGCATGTCAGTCCCCCTCCCCCTCCTTTATATGTCTTCAGCTGTCCTGTCAATAAAGGCCTAAAATGCCCGGAAAAAAATATTGATGAATCACTGAAGAAAGATTTTAAAAGAGGATCTCCCCAATGATAGCACATGATGAGGATTTTGCTCTGTAGTTAAAGAGCCCCATCTGGGCTCATAATGTCTCCTATGTTTGTGTGTCATCGAATGGCGGTGTTCAAAGGCAGTTTGTCAGCACTTTGTTATTTTCAGACGCACTGCACACTGTCAAGAGTTGACGTTCAAACCCCATCTAAAGTACCTTTCCGTATGGCGACCGAGACGTAAATGAAATTAAAAGCATCAGGCCACATCTGTACAATGATATGGAACCGTGTTGGACGTGCGAGCAATGCTTACGACGACAGGAAGTAAACAGAAGTTTGAAGCCAGAGAATGCAACTCATTATAAAGCCATAACACTTACACTTTTGCTCTTTCCATCCATGTCTTCGCTGTGTTAACTGTCTTCTATTATTGCTTTCCGCTACCCAAATTAAGTTATCCTTCCTCATTATTTTTCCAAGAGGAAAATGGGACGTGTCAGCAGAAAGTAAAAATATCGTCAGCGGGCCTGTGCTATGACAGATTAATTGGATTATAGTTGCATTTAGCCTAGATTAGGTCCTGCATGGGGACCTGGATGGTGACACAGATGGATTAAGTTAGAGAGTGCAACACTGACGGGAAGAGCTCTTAATTGTGCAGAGTAAACGCAGTGGCACGGGGGTGACATCAAATTCCAACTATTTCCTGCCCCTTGATAGTTCTATTTAGCGTTGCTTTCCACTGGGTATTTTTCAAAAGCCATTTCGGGAACCGAAAAACTAAACTGCTCTTCTCCTGCAGTTGCACCCTTCTGTACTTTATCTGCTGCTTCCATTGTTTCCTCAGCAAAGTCATTTTTTACCTAAAATGTTCAAACAGTGTTGGTATTTATTATAAATCCTAAAGATGGAATCTGTAACCAGCTCTGCAGCACAAAGAGAGCTACAGCATAGCTTCAGGACAAGTCCTCTTTGTTACACTGTGGACCTTATTATGGAAGGTACGGCCATTGTATCAGTCATGATACAGTTGTACTCAAGTTTTGGGAATACGGAGGCATCTAAAAACCAAAAAAAAGAACTGAAACACAAGTCCTCAGACTTTTAGACTTTCCCTCGGTTTGAACCCTATGATACAATCTTATTTTAGTGATGCCATGTTCCCAGAAGTCAACAATTACTTTGGTAAGTGCAACGTTTTATAGCCAAGAAGAAATGAGTGTAAAGACCATTTCAAACTAATATTGAAAAAGATGTATATTGGAAATGGCTACAACCCCTGCCTTTAATATCCCTGACATTGTTGCCATTTCCTCCAGGATAGTGGCTCTTATTGGCAATGTCAACACACAACTGATGTGAGCTGACAATTGTGACCTGCTTTGCACAATTCTGGACAGAAAGCAAGTCCAACTACACTAAATGTGCCAGCTGGTATTTTTTAATGATCCCCCCCCCCCCATCACACAGATGGACATAATTATTATTTTATCATCTCAAAACACAGACACCATCCTAAACAGGCTTCTTTTATGTATGGTTATCAATTAAATGACCACCAAATGGAAGAAAGGGATGGCTCAATGAACTGACTGTGGATCATTTCCACTTTTACCCTTGATCCATCCTCAAACCCTTTGCTACAGCCAGCTGTTACCTGGCCTCAACTCTGACCCTGCTGCTAGCTGGCTGACATAACTCAACCCCGGTGGGGTCTGAAAGATGGGATTTCACGGTGTCTACCAGATGTTCACACTAAACCCCAAAAACAGAGATATCATTCAGTTTGACGGCAGCAACTCAGTAGCGGCCAGTCCTCATGTCCCCATATAGATGTTTGTCATCTCATGAAACTTTCTGTCGGGGCTCAGTGTCAGTTTCAGAGGTAGCTCAGCTCAATGAACTATAAGGAAACGGAGAGAGGGTCGTAGCAGTGAATTACCGGGGCATGCGAAGGCAGCACAGCCGGTGGGAACACATGTAAGGGGCCTCGGCACATATGTTAGGTATTTAACCCATCAAAGAGATTGTAATCCACCGAATTGAGTGGATCATCATTACAAACGTCCTTTGAACCAACTTTTAATAAAGATAACAGCAATGTGACCTTTCTTATCAAGCAAGCCTCATCACATCCAGATGAGATCACATTCAACTTAACTATGTCCGATTACCATTCATCTCCCCCTCCCCCCCAATTGATTTAATTAGGTTGCGTTGTGGGACTTTGCTGGCTGAATGTATTAAGACACTCAATACCAGATTAATTTAATCTCCCCTTCAAAATGGAAACATATCTCCCCTAATGCTGTGGAGCTACTTCCTCTTAGTGTCACTGCAGTTGGTTCTACAGCACAACTCGACGATTTAGGCCAGGAAATATCCTGGACGAGCAGGGAGGTGACTGCGCCTTCTGCCTCACTTGCCACCATGTTCATCTTTTTCACTTGCCCCTTTCCTCCAAAAAGAAAAAAAAGAAAATCCTTCATAAATAATTGAAGGTCTGCTAGGGGCCGAGTACCGAAGGGAGGCTGAAATAACCAAAGACGCCGGCTGTAGATGATGACAAGCTGCGAGGGGCACTGGAGCCCGTCTGATTTGTGCATGAGAAATGCACAAATCAGACGGGGGAATTAAAGCATGGTACAGTAGCTGCCACCGCATGCAGAGCTGCTGCTGCTTTGTGTTCCTGTCACATGGATCTAACTGCAAAGTGCTGCTGCGCGCTCATGTACAGTACGAGCAGTGACAGGGACACTGATGTTGTGAACTCACAAAATAACACTGAACTGTATTAACAAGGGCACTGTAGAAAGAAATGCTAGTAATGCTAGTGTCTGGTGCCGGGTTTGGAATGGAAGTGAATACAGAACATGCAAACTGATGTACAAGATACCGATGCAGGTGCTGTAAAAGCTGCCATTAAATATGTTTGTCCCCGTTTTTCGAGCCGAGCGGTGTCAAAAAATAACCGTCAGAAATAATAATAATGAGCATAATACTTGCTCTGTTCTCTAAGGAGCTGTTACATCTCCTGCTGATATAACCCGGGCTGAATATTCACAAACACACTCACACGTGCACACATAACACTCCCACGGCACTCTCTTCATGCTGAGATCGTGATAAACGAGCTACACTACACGTCAACAGACTCGTTTTTGGTAACCATTCTCCGTCTCATATTCCTCATTTATTTGGGTTAAATTATGCAGTCCAAAGCTGCTTTTTTCTTTTTTAAAGAGTGTGTGAGTGTGCTGCTCCGTCTCTCCCGGGAGCGCTGCATTAGATTCAATGTCAGGCCCACGTCGGACAAATTTAGAGCAGTCATCCAGATGCTTCCTGAATGCGCAGGCTGAATGACTGTATGCCTGCGTGCGAGGGAGTCGGTCTTTGCGTGCCTGTGTGAATCAGTGTGTTGGTGTCCCTGGATCTAGGACTGTATGTGCATTCCACTGCCCAAAGTCTTCTCCCCTCTTGCATGCACGGAGCCAGTACGCATCCACGTCGGTTCCATTAGGGGCCGTCTTGAAGCAGATTGTCTGGCGTAACGCAGAATTAATTGTGTGGTTTTACTCTAGTAGTTTCAAGTAGGACTCCCATATGGCGCCATGCACAGTCAAGTGGGCCATTCTTTGGAGAGGACGGAAGCAGATGTGCGGACCGCGGAGTGACGCCGGGCATGCATCAAAAACGAACTCTCCTGGCAGTCTTGTTATGTACTTTTGCAGTCATTTCCCAGAAGATGAGACAAGCAACGGAGGCTTTGTGGAACCGGTCTGCTAACATACCTGAAATGGTTTGTGCTCATTGACTCGCAGTGCAGCGACCGGCGTCCTGCAGCGCCATCAGAGGCATTGTCGCATCAGAACAAAGCAGCAGACAGCCAGAAGAGGAAAAGAATGAAGTCAAACAATGAGCTTTTTTCTCTGGTGTTGCATTAATCAACACATGATTGAAAATAAAGGGGTCTCAGCGGACCGGGGCTGATGGACGGCCACGCGCCATTTGAATTGCACCCTAAAAACGCTGGAAGTTGTGTTTGGAACGGCAGCTTCTCACTTGGCATATTGCCGCAGGTTGAGGTGCTGATTACAAATCATCATCTCCATCAAATGAAACTTAATTAAGTAGACAATAAGAGCTGATTGCCTCTCCCTCCCACTGATGCTGTTATGGTGACATCAATAGAAGAGAAAGCGCATCATGAAGACTGATCAGATTTAAATGGTGCAGTGAGAAGTACTTAGCATCAGTACACCGGAGACTAATGCAAATAGTGTGTGATATGTCAGGTTAGCTTAATGCACCATGATGTTAAGCCTTTAGTACTATAATGTGTGCTTTACAGGCTGTATACTGTGAAGATTACACTTTGGGAGCAAAGAAACAGTATAAGGAAACTCTAACCCATATTTCTTGGTTTGTACTAGGCCCCCTTGATGCAATGACAGGAAGTTCTTAGTGGACCAAATGCTTTCCCTCGGGGGAATAGTTGGCTCTCTTTAAATCATAGAGTGTGGTCTTCTAAATCTGGAAAGTGTCCTGAGATAACTTCTGTCATGATTTGACATTGTAAATACAATTGAATTGAATTAGAGCCTTATTTTAATCGCACAACCCCAACGACAACTGCAAAGCACCAGGTCTTGGACGAACGGACTGTTGGTGTCTCCAGCGAACATGTTCTCACTCAGAACGCATGAAATATGGACGTGTCTTTCTGCGTCTATTGCGACGAAATGTTGTCTTGCTTAGGGACACATTGGTTAATGTGTCATTGTGGGAATTGAACCCACGTCTCCCACACCAAAGGCATGTGTCACGTCTTGTGCCAGCACCTCTTAATAGAGCTGCTTATCTAATCGCATCAGTCCAACATTATTTCCGTTTTATTTTACAATATCTCCCTACCACAAAAATAAGGACGATATATTTGAAAATCAGTCAAGGTCTCCTAAATCTGTACGCTACACTCTGCTTCACAGCAAGTTGGCACTGCGGATTTCCATCACTGGTCTGGGTGCTCCGGTTTCCTCCCACCACAAAGACCTGCAAGCTAGGTAGCTACGACTGCAGTTGAAAATTAGCCGACTGGCTAACACTGACGCATTTACAGGAAAGTTGATTAATATGCATAGTCCTAATAAAATAAATAAATCTTAAAAGAGGGTTCATATCGGAAGAACAAGGCTGTATGCATGATAGATTTTTGAGTGTGCTATTGATAGACAGCATTGTTCCACAATGCATTGCATGAAGGAAATGGGGCAGATGCTCACTGCATTAGTCATTGCACCTATCAGTTATGGGGTCAAATGGAAAGTATGTTGAATATTTTGTATACTAACAACAAAAAGCAGTATACGTAGAACAAATACTACTATATAAAGTATGTTCAATAGTGTTGAATTGGGAATTGCTGAAAGATCCAAATACACATTTTGTTATGCAGTTAGATCGTTAAGTAGGACAAATGAACCAATTACATGACATTTATTGTTTTATTTTGAAATGTATTATTGGCTACTTTCCAGGAAGTTAGCAATTATTGGTTTGGTAAAAAAACTGCAGTGATATCTGCATATCTTAGCACATTATGGTCTGAAAACAGATGATGGAAACACTTTCTGTCTAACACTCTGCTATCTCAAGCATTCAGGAACAAAGACAGATGCCCCCCCCGACATAAAAGTGCAGAGATCCTATCATCTGTGCGAGACTGTGAAGTTGAGATAGCTTATTATGAGGAGGTGTGCTCGCATGCAGAGTTCACAGAGACAGGACGGAGATCTGACACACCACTGTCCTTCTGCTTGTTTGATGGGTCAAAGGTCAGAGGCACTCTGAGGCAGATGGTCGTTATTTCATTAAGTGAGCCTCCAAGTCAACCCGGGGCCTCGACGAGGACTGCAGCTGGGTCGGTTGGTAACTTTCCTCCCCATCGAGGTTAAAGGACACAGGAGACAGTGAGTGGCCCTCAGGCTAAAAACCAAAGCAGGAATTAGCTGCTGGCACACTGTTGTCAAAGACAAATGTCTTTCATCTTCTTTTTCCACCCTGACACACTGGTAACACTTCCCCTGAACAGGTTTGATGTTATCTTTCTGGTTCTCCACTAAAACATGGGGCCTACTTGGTAAACAGGTCGCATGGTGCAGAGACGGTATTTATCAAGCATCTTAAAGTAGGATAGCGCTTCTAACTGACACACAAATGTCAGTGACACCACTGTTTCATTCTTTGAAAGATAGTTTTTCTGGCCATTTCTGCCTTTAATGGATAGGACAGCTAAGAGATGAACAACCCAGTCTCATGGCAGTTTGTAAAATTGTCACATTATTTAATCTATTGATTTGTGTACAGGTTATGTTAATGTCATTATCTTCGTGTGGGGATTATGAATTTTGAAGTACTTATTTCCATGGGAAGCCTATTTTGTGATCACAGAACGATTACGGTAGCAAGTATTATTGAAACGCCGGATGGTTGGTTGGGGGTGTGGTGGCGTCAAACAACACAGGACTATCACCAAAGAGAACGGGGATTGGGTTCCACGTTATTCTCTTCCTAACCACTACCGTCCCATTGTTGGGGCCGGCGTGGGGTGTTTCATTTCCCCGTTGTTGCGTCCCCCAGAGACTTGCAATCGTGTCCCGAGTGTGGCGATCCGTCCCTTTGCTGTCACAGTCTACCATGTGTGGCAATTCATTTCCCCGTTGTTTCGTCCCAAGAGCAGTCCAGTGTCCTGGCATTTCGTGAACTGGTCACGTTGGAACATAGGGACCTGTAGACGTAATAAAGCCAAATAATCTACTACTTAGAAGGGAAAACATTTATCTCTTTGAGCTACGCAAGTGTCTAATACCCACAACCATGAAGATAAAGACTCTACAGCCAAGGTTGTCCTTAGGACAATCTAAGCTTACCTTAGAATTAGCTACATGCTAGTGTCAACATGCTAACCTTTTTCACCGTCTTGTCTACAAGGCGCAATGTTTCAGTGTCGCAGATGCTTGGTAATAAAGCCAAAGTTTCTTATGAATTGACATTTGGACTGATGCAAAAAAGAAAAGTTGAGGCATAACAAAAAATAGCTTGACCAAGTTCTGGTGCCATCCATCGAACAAATGTCAAGACATCCCACCGATGGTGAGGATTCTACAAGAGCTTTCCAGTGTAAAATCAGACAATAATGCTGTGCCAAAGCTGAGAACTAGAAACCTTCTGGCATGCCGCTATATTAAAATACCAATAACTAGTTAATAGGCCATTTCCCCAACATCTTCCCACTGTTTCAGTCCTGGAATTGTTGGGTCTTTGTTAAGTATAGAGTGTGGTCTGGATCTACTCTATCTGTAAAGGGTCCTGTTATAATTTGATGCTATAAATAAAATTGAAATTGTAGTTGCGTTTTGCGAATTAAAAGATTACAGTACAGAGGCCATGCCACTGCTTTGGTTTAACCCTTGCGTTGTCTTCCCGTTGACCATGAACTTGTCATTCCAAGTCAAAATTGAAAATGAAATAATTTTGTGCTTTTGCAATGTTTTTGTCACTTTTTATGATTTATTTGTCACTTTTTCCAAGCTTTTTTTTTTTAAAACCCCAGCTGGTTTAATAATAGGTTTTACACTTATTCTTGGAATTCATGGTCAACAAATCTCATTTAAATCAAATTATACATAGTTAAAAAGGCAGAAATTATGAATTATTTTGACTAATAGTTAAGATCATAGGATGTTTAGTGGATCACAGATGGGTATACGTCAAAGTTGAGTCCGGATACTGTTTTGAAACCATATAAAAAGGAATTCAGATGTCACAAGATTGACTAAATTCAATGAAAGTAATCATTAATTTTGCCTGAAGAAGGTTGTGTGGAATCATCCATGTTATTTGTGGGGAATTTGATTGATAGAAATCTATATTTCTGATGTAAAACACTTTGAAACGGGTCCATTTGACCCGAGGACAACACAAGGGTTAAAATGGCTTCGCAAAGGTCTGGAAGAGGCTGATGTAGTCCCAAGCAAGCTAGGATTGTCCAGCTTGCTTTTATTTAAACTACTTGTATTACCAGTCCAAATGTGCATGTAATACTTTTGCATACTTTTGAATGTCATATGTTGATCACATGCAACTCATTCACATCCTATTAATTCCCAGAGAGACTGTTGACATGGACGGGTGTTTACAAAAGGACATGGAAGGTATGTGTGCAGGTTTCCTTACTGTATATTACAATATTTGTGAATACACAATTTCTTAAGAGGATCCTTTTAGTATTTCTCAAGCCACACAGACAGATTGTAGTATTTTGCAGTCAATCAAACAACCAATGTGAAATTACTCTAAACTGTTGATGTTCATCTTCAAAGCTTTACTGCGTTTAAAAAATATATATAATACTGACTGTCCGTCATATTCAAGCCATTGCCAAATGAGTTGCTACAAATCTAATTAAGACTTAATCGTGGATTGGCTCCGCAAAACTGTCTCTGCATTTCTTGTCCAGCGATGTCTGCACGCAGAAAATTAAGCAAAGACAATGTCCTCCGTGGCTACTAGCAACTGTTGGATGGTTGTGGGATGGGGGTGAGGCGCAATCACGGAAGACTTGTATCATGTGGACGCGCCGACTATAACCGCACTACAGCTTTAAGACACACATGCCACATACTTAATTATATTAATTATATCACAATCACTGCAATTTGTATTCCCAGGGCAATCTGTCCAACGGTTAGATATTCCAGTCTGGACCAAAGTGGTGGACTGGTCGACAGACCCGCAATGACATCCATGGAGCTAAGCCACCAGCTTGGCAAAAGACAACGCTAAAAAAAACAAAAATGCCTCTCATAATTCATACTTTGTGGCTGTGAATGTTGGGAACATTGCCATCACACTCTCCAGGGAGTTATGATTATCTTTGCTGAAAACTGAAGAAAGCTTTTATATTTTACTCTGAGGTAGAGTTTTTTTGTGTCTAGGTTAAATTTCAGTGTGATTTGTAGGAGATCTGAGATGCTTTTTAAACGCTGGCTCAAATCTTCTTTTACAGGCGCTGACAAAATCCGTCCCACTAGTCACAGAAAATGAATCCAAAAATAGTAATTTGGCAGCCGGCATGTCACAAACGTCCATGCCAGCTGCATGAGGAACAGTGGAATGCTCCAGTCACAGAGGATCACATCAGCCCTTCGACTGGATTTTTTGGGGTTGTGGTTGGTGGTGACAGTGGGTGGAGGTGGAGGTGGAGGTGGAGGTAGAGGTAGAGGTGACCCCCGTCACCTCTAATGCGGGTTGCTGGTCTGGCTGCTGTCCACCTGCCCAGCCAAACTTGTGTTTCAATTCCCTCCACCTCCACCTCCATCTTCCCTCCTCTTTTTACTCTGTGCCCTCCAGCCAGACCTCCATCCTCCCCCAGGACCCTGTGTGCCCTTCCAACCCCTCCAGCCCTGCTGTAGGCTGGGCACAGTGACAAAAGCTTAGCTGGGATGTTTGCTATAGAGCTGGCAGAATTCAATAGCTCCCAGCAGACCCTAGCAGACCACATCAGGTCTCAAATCATGCTGCTCTGAGTAAGAACCAGAGAGCGTGAGAGTCAGTGTGTAGCGTGAACTGAGAGTGTGACTTACTTTCAACCCTTCTGAGGCTAGTCATCCAACAGAGTTTTACCGGCGGATTAACGCAGACTTCCTAGTACTTCCGTAATTCATCTGCAGAACAGAAAATCTGGAAACTTCCCCTGAAGCTACCAGCTAGCTGGTGACAAACACACGGACAACACCTAAAAACAAGTTCATGATTATTTTAAAATCCACAGTGCCATGGTTAGCACTGCCAAGCCTCTGTCCTGATTGACAGGTGAGTATAGCCACACCCCTAAAGAGTCCCTGCTTCATCATCTGTCATCAATAGCTGGGACAACATGAACGTCATGCCGCATTGAAGAAGACTTGAACGTAGCGATTGAGACCATTAACTCTTATTGAGGTAATAAATTAAGGGAGAAGTGGGCTCATTTTCAAACCCTTAACCCTTCATTGGCTTCACTTTTCTGCTGCTTGTCTGTGAGTATGACTCAAACACTACTCAAATATTCCTGGGATGGCTTCAGAGTGAGGTCAAGAAAAAACCTCTGCGTCCCCTTAAAATGATTAGCTAAATTTTCTGATGGCTGCGGATCTTTTCTGCTAAATTAGTTTGGTGTCTTATCTGGACCTATTTTTGCTATATGAGATATGCAATAACACAGTCCTAAATATGAAATGAAAGCCAGTTGAGGTGGTTTGGGCATCTGGTAAGGATGCCTCCTGGGCGCCTCCCTAGGGAGGTGGTCCAGGCACGTCCAGCTGGGAGGAGGCCTCGGGGAAGACCCAGGACTAGGTGGAGAGATTATATCTCCAACCTGGCCTGGGAACGCCTCGGGATCCCCCACTCGGAGCTGGTTAATGTGGCTCGGGAAAGGGAAGTTCGGGGTCCCCTACTGGAGCTCCTGCCCCCGCCCCTGCAACCCGATACCGGATAAACGGATGAAGATGGATGGAGAAATATGAAATGAAAGCATGTTAACTATACATGTCTGGCCCTTGATGTGATTCTCATTGTCCAGCATGGCCCTTGGGAAAGTTGAGTTTAACACCCCTGCTCCCACAGTTCATCTCCATTTTTCAACATGTTATTTTCTGATTCTATGGCTTCTATCTATTCTCCTGAAATTTTCTTTTCCCTGCATCGTATTATCATATCATCTACCAGCCTGTATATTTGAAGATTTTATCTCTTTTACTGCCTGTTAAGTATTTATTCCCCTCCATTCAATCTTTTCCTCCATTCTGTCATTCCTTCTCTGGCTGTCTGGTCTGTCCTTTTGCATTCCCCCCCATATTGCCATTTTCACTACAACCTTCTTCTTTGTCAGCCCTGCTTCCTGCTTTATATCTCAGTACCAATTCTGTCATCTATCTCTTCTAATCTGTTCCCCTCTTTTCTGCTTTTCTCTTCTTTCTACATCCCTTGTCCCGGCTTTGCCGAGTTTTCAAGCGAAATCGATAGCTTTTATTTAAAGTGCCCATGTTATGAAAGAAAATCACATTTTCAGGGATTTGAGGTGTTATTTTGTGTCTCTGGTGCTTCCACACGCAAACACACTTGTGGAAAAATCTATCCATGCTGTTTTGAGTGAGATCTGGTTTCTGAATGTCCTCTGTCTTCAGTCCCCGGGTGAGCTGTCCAACATCTGCACGGCTTTCTACGTCACTAGAGACGAGGTGGCTAACCGTAGCATGCTAGCTCGTTCTCAACGGCTAAACACTGCTCCAACAGCCACTAGTTGACCAGAATCTCCAAAAGAACTACTTCCTGTCCCTGTTCTCCTTTCCTGGCCCTGGTCTAGAAGAAGTCTCCCAGCTGATCCTGCCTTGGACGGACCAAAGCTGGAGAAAGAGTTATCTAGCTGATGGGATCTCACCGAGCTACTGAGCATGTGCAGCTCCCAACAAAGATAGGATAGAAGGGAGATGACTCACTGTGGAGTTAAAACAGAGACCTAAACACACAGGAGGAAAACAGGATCTGCAGCAATGTGCAGTACAACACAAATATGTTTTTTTTTTTTTTATTGAAACCATGGAAACCTATTCTGTTACAACCTCTAAATGAATAGAATGGCATTCCATAACCCCCAGGACATTTGATGAAAAACCGAGAAAATTGAAATGAGGAAATGAAAACAGAGCCAACCTAAGTCCAACTGGGCCTTCATGAAGTAGGTGGGTCGGACCTTCATGTTTCTGTGAAGTCCCATGGTTAAACTAAAACACATGAGTTAAATCCTATGCAGTGTTATATATAAACCTGTTTAAATATATATGTAGAATATTGATGTTGAGCTACATATCCAACCTGAGCCGCCGGGGGGGGCAAAGACACGATCTTTGCCTGTGTGATGCAGCTACACTGATGCCAAGCATCAGTGTCATTCAAATGGTAATCCAGTTAAAGGTCAGACTCTTCACTCTTCACAGTGCTCTACACTGTGTGTGTGTGTGCGCACCAACACATTTACAGCATGTAGTGTGTTGCTGTTAATGGGATACTAGTCTATATCCACGACATTCCATTTCCGGGATTGTTCGGGCGGCTGCCGCTGGGAAATTCCGCCAGATGTCCTTCATTTTTATCTCAATGTCCTTCCCCTACCTCTTCTTTTGTGTCGGCGTTCTACCCTCCAGTGGATTTCTGAGGACTATGGTTACCTGGTCCTCAGATCTCTGCAGGGTAAATCCAGACAGCTAGCTAGACTATCTGTCCCATCTGAGGACTATGGTTACCTGGTCCTCAGATCTCTGCAGGGTAAATCCAGACAGCTAGCTAGGCTATCTGTCCCATCTGAGGACTATGGTTACCTGGTCCTCAGATCTCTGCAGGGTAAATCCACACAGACCTCACTATAAACTTTAATGGCAGCCCACTGTATATCAAGTCAGCTCCCAGCAGCTCCACTGCCCTCCTTTAGCTCCCTCTGCTAAATTGCAGCCTTCAAAGTCCAACTTCATGCTGGCATGACGCACGTCAGTCCGGCTGTGAACTCTAAACTCACCTCATCCCTCCCCAGCCACAAATAATTAGCCCAAGGTCAGGCTTTAAAGAGTTTAATCATCCAATTTACTTGGATTCTGAAAACGGGGCAAGAACAAACAACCTGATTAGCCTTGAGCGGAATGTTCCCTCTCTTCCCATAATCCAGCGGGGCTATGAAACTTGCCTCTCCTGATCAGTGACAACTGAGTGACAGCTGGCTGTGTAGACCATACAGTACATGCACATAAACATGCACGCACTCCTTTCACAAAGGCACACTTCTTTTTACACGGACGTTTGTAAAGCTCCAGGCAACCTTTAAACCACGGAATCAGGGTTTCAGGCACGTTTTGCCTCAAAACGAGGGCAGATGTGATGTGTAATTTTCCCTCATCAGATTTCCACACTGGCCTCAGCCAACAAAGAGCAATTTGTTGCACCCTCCTTTGCCATTTACCACAAAGAGGAAACGTCAACTTGGCCCATCGAATTGAATCCCATCAAATCAAAGCGACTTCCAGACGAGCATTTCGAACTCCACGTGTACCGTCCAAGCTCGCCTTTCACCCCCCCATCCTCCGCATCGACAGGGCAATCACTTGTGCAAACCCGCTTTAGATAATTGAATGTTATCCTTTGACGTTCAACCATGTCGTTTCTTAACTGCCGTCAGGAAACGTGCCTCTTCTCGCATCATGCGCCCTGTCAAAAAACGGCTCGATTTGATGAAGAGTGCTGATTATGGGCTAGTACAAATTACCAGGGATTTATGAGATTGTGGTAATGATTCTCTCAATAACGTGATCCCAACATTTCCTCTCAGAGACTGTTAAATGCGGCCAATATCGTCAAGTATTTTACGAGAAAAAGGGGGAGCTTCCACCAAAGGCGGGAGGAAGGCGTCTTACAGCTGCGAGCTAAGGCTCTGTGTGTCAAACTCAAGGCACCTCGCTGATTTTGAGCCGCCACGCAGTTACATAATATTTAGGTTCACAATAAGTTTTGACCAACCTAGTTTTTTAGGTGTTTTGTTCCACATTTTCTAAGCTTGTTTCAATGTTTTTGGCACTTTTCCAATCCTTTTTCCATGTTTTTGGCGCTTTTGGAGACCATTTTGTCTTTTCTGCGTTTTTTCCCCATGTGTGCCACTTTTTCAACGTATTTGTCACTTTTCCCTGTAGTACCTAAGGACCTTTTTTCCCACTTTTTCTGGACTGCATGAGGGCCTAACTGTAAGTGAGAAAGCTATACTAGACATGCAGTAATAAATACTACATACTGAGTTTTTCCTCTTGAATAAAAGCAAGCCAATAAACTTTACATGTCTGCCTCTTGATGCCATTCTCATTTTCCAGTGTTGCCCTTGACACCCTTGTATAAGAATATGGGGCGTTGATATTACCGATTATTTGATGCAAAATCCAACTGTAGCCAACTCATGTAACATGTAACTGTGTGACCAACCATCACCTTTTACAGCCCAACATCCTGGTTGCCATAGTCACTCTTACACTCACATACACTTTTCCTGACCTTATTAAACCAAACATGTAAGAAGTGAAGTGGTATTATGTACAGTATACAGTATATTTATATGCATCGGACAGAGATGCATGATATTTTGGCCCAGGATGTACAAGAGAGAAAGAGAAAACAGTGATGAGTTATGACTAGGAGGCAGAATACCTCTGTCGCTGATGGATTAACAAACATATTAATCTCTAACGCTCGCCTCGCTCCTCAAAGTGAATCCATTATTACATCACTTTATACTGATAATGTTGTGAGCGAGCAATTTCAAATCAATTCTTTGTAAATTATAGTGTCAATTCATAACAAGAATTATCTCAAGACACTTTACAGATAGAGTAACAAGCAAGCAGCAAGCGTGACAGTGGCGAGGACAAACTCCTTTTAGGAAGAAACCGGGGACAGACCCAGGCTCCTGTTAGGAGGTGTCTGACGGGGCCGGTTGGGGGTGTAGGGAATAGTGGCAATAACAGTCACAGTAAACGATAATGGAACAGGGACTAGAAATAGTAGTTTGTAGTAGTTGTATTTAAGTAGCATTACAAGGCACCGCAGAGCGTAGTAGGATGTAACATCGCAGAACCTTTAGCAGGACCACAGTACATGCGTCCCATGATTTTGGCTTCTCCCTAATCCAAGGAAACATGCTGGGGAACACAGGGAATCCAGGGAATACCTTCTCAGGGCTAGGTGAGTATCAAGCATCTCGAGGACATGGATGCACACAAACGGAAAGATAAAGGAGAGAGGAGCTCAGTGTGTCAAAGGAAGTCCCCCCCGGCAGTCTAAAACTATTACAGCATAACTAAGAGAGACAGGGTAAAGAGAGGAGCCTGGTGGGGCTGTACTTCCCTGCCTCCCTCTAGTTTGATTATATTATTGATTATATGGTAACAACTAGGAAGAGACGGGGTGCCGTGTCTGCGGCTATATACCCTCCCCCGCCTGTCTAGGCGGATGCTGTGACTCATCACTCCTTAACTTTAGGCTTTGTCAAAGAGGAGAGTTTTAAGTTTACTCTTAAATCTGGGAACAGTGTCCACCTCCTGGACACAGACCGGGAGCTGGTTCCACAGAAGAAGAGCCTGATAGCTTAAGGCTCTGGCTCCCAGTCTACTTTTAGAGACTCTAGGACCCACAAGTAACTCTGAATTCTGGGAGCACAGTTCTCTAGTGGGACACTAAGGCACTAAGAGGTCTTCAAGATAAGATGGTGCTAGACCCTTTAAAGCTTTGTAGGTCAGGAGAAGGATTTAACTTCAATCATGGATTTTAAAGGAAGCCAATCCAGAAACGCTAAGACAACAGAAATATGATATCTTTTCTTAGTTCTTGTCACAACACGGGCTGCAGCATTCTGGATCAGCTGGAGAGTCTTAAGGGACTTATTTGAGCATCCAGATATTAAAGAATTACAGTAGTCCAGCCTGGAAGTAACAAATGCCTGGACTAGTTTTTCAGCATCATTTTGAGACAGGATGTTTCTAATTTTGGCAATGTTACGAAGATTAACAAAGATGTTTGTGAGGTTTGTTTTAGATGGGCGTTAAAGGATATATCCTGATCAAAAATAATTACTAGATTTCTGACAGTAGTCCTGGAGGCCAGCGCAATACCATCCAGACTAGCTACATCCCTAGATATTGAAGTTTTGAGGTGTTTAAGGCCAAGCACAATAACCTTGGTTTTGTCTGAGTTTAACAGCAGAAAGTTGTAGGTCACCCATGATTTATATCATTAATGCATGCTTGAAATGTTACTATCTGACTGGTTTTGTCTGACTTGATTCATAGATATAGTTGGGTGTAATCCGGCATTTCTGAGGTCCTTATGCATTTTCAGTCTTTCTTGCCAATCTAAACGAGATTCTCCCAGTTTGGTGGAACGCCATTTACTTTCAAGTTTGGGTAAGATTTCTTTTAATTTGGGAATTATACCAAGGTGCTAGTTTCCTCTGTTTCTTCCTCTTCTTTTTTGGGAGGAGGCTAAAGTTGTCTGTAGGCAGGTCATCAGTTCAAAATCAATTATAGTAAACATATAAAGGTGACAAAACAATGATAAGTATGTTTTAGACGGTTTCCAGAACCTAATTTAATTAAGTAATCTAACAGGAATGTGCCCATACAATTATTCCATTTATTTCTAAAGTTAAGACCAGGTTGTAAATGTTTGATGTGGCCTTGCATTTTTTTTTTCTTCTAGGTATGAGCCCTGTGCACCCAGCTCAGCAGCCTCATTGAAATGGTTGCCCTGCTGAAGTCCCCCCCCCCCCCCCCCCCCCCTTCTAAACACAGTCTTTCCCTTAGCAAACAACTGTGCTGGCATACCTGTGTTGCAGCGGCGTTTCAGTCTTACCTTCTAAATGTTGCATGAGGGTAAATCACAAAGGCACCAATTGTAGAAATATGCAGATGTTTATTTGTATGATGCCTTTAACCAGAGCCCGACGGTGATAAGGTAATACATAGAAAATAGAAATATCTCCTGTTGTAGTCGTTATGAGCAATCTTTTGATAACATTTTCCATTGTGGACAAAAGGCCTCTCTAGATGGAGGATTTGTTGGTTTAATTAACCAGGCCACCAATGGCTGCTGCAGCCGTAATGCCACTGCAGGTAGGAGTAAACAAACAAAGGAGCGAGAGAGATGGTGGGGGGGGGGGATTCAGCATTCACACAACAAGCTGGCAAAAGCACAGTTAATTGCCATTCAGCCCACAGTGGTTTCACACCAAAGGTTAAGCATCAGTGTTTGACCTGACTCAACAGCACTCAGCGGTTTATCAGCAGGAGGAGGCAGGACACAAAAAACCTGACGAGAGCCCACCATTGTCCCCCTTTTATCACGCAAAACACATGCTGAAAGATACGTAGCCTGTAGCCGCGGCTCTCCCCTCTTTTAATTAAGGTGAGAAAATGACTGCTAAAAGCAATTTGCAGCTTCAGCCTGTCTAGTCACATCTACGCGCTGAAAGTGTGCAGCGTTTGCCGCCCTCCGACTCAATTCTCTGCCTTTCTCACCTATTCAGAATCTTTCCCCCCCTTCCCCTTTTTTTTTTACTCCTGGGCGTTGGAAACAGTTTTAAAGATATTCAGCGAGGTCTCTCACATTTTAATTAACTACCGCTCCCGTCTCAGAGGTAGCGAGAAACAAGTTTTCCTTGTCTTTTGTCTCCCTCTGATGAACACAGTATGTTTCCTCCAACTTTGAATAGAGCCAAATGAGGCCGGTTGGACAGCTATGAGAGTGGATTGCACCGCTGAGTGGTAACCTTTGATTTAAATGTACATGATTGTTAATCCCTCCCCCACGGCTTCAGCTCGATAGCTTTTATGGTTATTACACATTGATCGCAGTAAGTTTGAAGGCTTGGAGGATGCTGTCCCTGTGATTGAAATGTTATGTCTCGACTGATCAATGGACATTGGAATTCTAATGTAGTTGATGCCCGGTTTATACTACATCCCCAACTGTACAGAGAGAGTGGGGGGCAACCATAGTAATGGAAGGCAGTCCAAGAGGACCAAAAAAGGACTCAAAGAAATGCATGATTGTCTTTAAAGGGTTGCAGCAACAGTCTACATCCATGAGAGCTCTGAGAGGCTGTACTTAGGCACAGTGCTACTGCTAGCTAACTCGTAGATTCTCCAAAACTAAAGACTGCCGCATTACACGCTGTACCGATGGTAGGAAACCATACACTTCCTGTTCCTATTTCGGCATGGCCTCGGCCTTGATGTGCATTCAGGAACGTTAGTTTTGTTGCCAGATCTCACAAGAGTTTTTCCTGGGACAGAAACAGGTATCGAACTAAGTTAGTTCACTAAGTTAGTGTCCCGGACGCAAACCTCTTTGGAATTGGTCTACTAGTCCTGGTCTTGGATTTGTCTTGTACTCGACAAAGGTAGTCTGGATTACAGCCCTGCTACTAACTCATAATCTGTGTTCACGTTCACTTCTCCCGTGGGAATCAGTACACCTTTAGGACATTGCCACTAGTCTCCTAAAGAGGCGTGGCCATGGACAAACCCATGTGACACAGATTCAGGAAACCTTTGCTAAATGCATCAAAACATGCTCACAATGATAATGCTGAAACGCTAATGTTTAGCTGGATGTTAACCGTTTTAGTTAAGCGTGTTAGCCCGTCTTACCCCAAGTGAAGGAGTTTAAATACCTTGTGGTCTTGTTCGCGAGGGAGGGGACAATGGAGTGGGAGATTTGTTGGAGGATTGGTGCAGTATTACATTCAATCTATCGCACCGTTGTGACACTAAGATAGCTGAGCCAGAAGGCAAAGTCCTCGATCTACCGGTCAGTGTTCGTTCCTACCCTCACCTATGGTCATGAAGGCTGGGTCATGACCAAAAGATCGAGGGTACAAGAGGCGTAAATGGGTTTCCTCAGGGAGGGCCTGTCATCTCCCTTAGAGATCGGGTGAAAAGCTCAGTGATCCGAGAGGAGCTCGGAGTAGAACCGCTGCTCCTTCGCGTCGAAGGAGCCAGTTGAGGTGGTTCGGGCATCTGGTAAGGATGCCCCCAGGGCGGTGTTCCAGGCATTTCCAGCTGGGCGGAGGCCTTGGGGAAGACCCAGGACTATGTGGAGAGATTATATGTCCAACCTGGCCTGGGAGGCCTCAAGATCCTCCATTTGGAGCTGGTCAATGTGGCTCGGGAAAGGGTAGTTTAGAGTCCCCTACTGGAGCTGCTGCCCCACAAGATAAGCGGACCATGGATGGATTGCAGGCTTTGCAGTCCTGTTCAGTGTTATTTCCGTACCAGGCAGTGATGTTCTTCATCAGGACACACTTGAAGATGCAGGAGTAGAAATTCCTCATTATTTGAGGCCCTACTGAATACTGACATCAACACCGGATAAGCGGACGAAGATGGATGGATGGATGTATGGAGGTACCATGCTAAAGATTACTAACAAACATTTAACACAAAGTCGATCAATTTTGTTTGTCATAATCTCCCTGAACCTGCTCCTGATTCATCATGAAGCAGAATGTGGCCGTCAGATCGACACACAGACAGCGTCCAAATGAATGGACACTGGAGTTAGGCTATATCTGTGAATTGTCCACAGAACAGTGTGTGTCTGACATCTGTGTGTTCTAATTTAATTGAGTTAAGAAGGTGTGCAATTTTGGACACAAAGTGCATCAGTCCAGTTAAAAGGGTTAACGAGAACAAAAAGTATAGTTTTCTATTGGAAAAAAAAACTCACACCATAATTTTAAGCTCATTAAATTTGCATGATGAAAGAGAAAGTGAGAGGTTGATGAATAAAAAAGGAACAGGTATAGGTGAGAAAAAACTGAACTGGGAAAACACTTTTACTGTCAAAGCAATGGTAGCATGAAGCAGGGGAAATTGTACGTGCAAAAACAAAAATTGAGTGAGTGGGGGTGTCAGAGTGAAGATTAAAGTTATAAAAAGAAAGTGGGGATGAGAAAGGCTGTAAAATGGACTAGGAGATGACTTGAAAAGAGTGTGAAATGTAAGCTGAGAGAAGGAGCAGCATTCCCAACATGTGTGCCCTGCAGAAGCATCTGACTCTGCAGCTCCTCGGGCTCCTTGAGTGACTGTCAAGGACAATTTCATCTGTTCCTAACATTTCCCCGGCTTTTTCGCTCTCACTACACAGTCTTCATGTATTAAACAATCCATTTGAATCATTATCAAAGTGTTTATGCGTGAGCCAGTCAGCCCAATAATGTTTTCTCCTTCCTTGTTATCTTTACTCCATCGCTCCAAAACAATAAGTCCCTCTGTGTTTTTATCTTCTCCTTCTGTGACCGGGGTTATCAACATTTGTGCTGGGTTTGGGTGGCATTCCCTTAGGTACACAGCGGAGAGACACAGATCCCTTTCCCCACTAAACACAACAAATATGGGATTTGGCGGAGTATGGCATGATGTTAGCTTCCTCCTGCAGCTAACTGCATTACATGTTTGTTTCAAAGGGACAGGGGTTGGGCAATGTTGAAGATGACGAAGTTGCCCTGCTCAAATTGCCTGCAGGATAATTGAAAACACACTGTTCACTTGTTGTAAGACAAGGAAACCCTGTGGAAAGGCGCTTACTCCAGCGGGCCCAGATAAACTCTATCAGATACCCTTCGTACTCAATCTCGTATCTCTAACCTGCTGAACTTTGCCACTCTGTTCCCTGCCAGCACAAGCTTAGAGGACAAACAAAATGGCGGGTGCCGAGCGGATCACCTTTCTCCTGTGGGCGCTGGGTAAACCGCTGCTGTTTACTCAGCACAAAGCATGTAGAGCCTGCGGTGCTCCGGAGACACTGGGGTGAATTATTCCTGGTCGGATCCGGTGTTTCCAGGATGAGTTCTGCTGTCTGACTTGACCGGGACGGACCCTTTGCATCTTCGAAAGACCCGCACAATTAAATGAAGGAGATCGAATGTCTTAGCTCGGTTCCTCCAGGCATTGAGTTCTCCCAATCAGCCCCACGGGCAGAGACACCGGACGGGAAGAAGAATTATATTTTGTCCTGCGTTGGCAAAAATAAACACACACATAACCACTGATTGCAGCTCATTGAGAGTATGATCTTCTATTATGCGAAACCACAAAGCACGGCCTGCTGATTGTGGGGACGGCGATCCTCGCATCCATGCTGGCACGGTAACAAAGAGACGCGCTGCCTTTACATGTTGGCAAGGGGGGGGGGGGGCTTGCAATTACCAATTATGCTGACCAATTAAGATGGAACATAAAAGAGTTTTGACAGGGTTTGTCTTCATGTAGGCCTTTGTGTGTTTGTGGGGTCTGATTAATTACCCTTGATAAAGCCTTTCATATGTTGTTTTCTATCTGTTCTCATCTCAGTGTTGACTGGTAATGAGGACGTGTCAATGCCCTGTCAATCAGACAAGCCGCCACGCCGGAGGACTCCTTCAGTTGAAGGAGACATTCTCAAGATACCATGGTAAAAATCAAACAAATACAAGCAGATACAATATGAATTGACGCACAAATACACCCACTACACCAATTTCAATTTCCCTCATGGTCAGCTCACCTTCGGGCCTTGGAAAAATGGCTCAGGAAGTGGATGTGTTGCACCTGGCTCAAGAGAATGACTAATTATATCCACCGTGTCCTGCGTACTTGCTGTAAGGACATACTGTATGTGCTGAGGAGCCTCTGAAACAGCAGGAGGTCATCTTTATTTTATCCTGTTTTCCATCTGCGCTGGTTCCCTATTTGTTCCTCTCCTCCCAAGTACATGTTCTCATTATTCACATTGCCACAGGGATGTGTATTGGCTACGTGTCTCCACTGTAAAATATAAAAAGAAAGTCTGTATCAATACACAGATGCGAAGTATCGATCGTTTACTATATGTGTTGGTCACTTTGTCTGCTTGACAATCCCATTTTGCAGCAATAAAATTATTGTGTATTGTATCGTGACATACGTCACGATAATACATCAAGTATCGTGAGGATGATGAACGTCAAACCTTAGGGGATTCCCACCCCACTGGAAACCTTAGTACTCAGTGCTTCAGTTTGCACTATTGGCGGTCTCACCATGACAATAGAGTTGTTGTACAGAGTCATTTGAACTATCCCCGTTGGTCTCTTGTGCAGAGAACATACAGAGCAGACCCCCCCCAGACCAATGCTCAATCTCAGATCTATAGAGCTTGGCTTGGTCTGGTGGTCCAGATTATTGTTGGCAGGATTTACACATGAATTTATTTTGTGCATGGGCATTTTTTATCTCTGGATTTCTCCTGCAATGTCAAGTTCAAGTGTCAAAGTCAATTACTCATGTTCAAGTTCATAATTGTATTTAAAGGTTGCACCAGAAGAGGTTTACGTGGTTTCATTTTCCCAAAACATTTTTGTTGTACTACACATTGCTGCAGCTTGTCTTGTTGCAGCTCACTGTGTGTTGATCTCTCTGTTTTAGCTCCAGACTGAGACATCTCACTTCTGATCCATCTGTGTTTGGAGTCGCACATGCTCAGTACCTAGGGAAGGACTACTAGCCAGTCAGGAGCAGAGTATGATAGCCCTGACAGTACCTAGGTAAGGACTACTAGCCAGTCAGAAGCAGAGGATGAGGGCCCTGACAGTGCCTAGGTAAGGACTACTAGCCAGTCAGAAGCAGAGTATGAGAGCCCTGACAGTACCTAGGTAAGGACTACTAGCCAGT
>NC_048417.1:28222762-28228458 GCF_013103735.1 Etheostoma cragini | reverse complement strand
AGAGTATGAGGGCCCTGACAGTACCTAGGTAAGGACTACTAGCCAGTCAGAAGCAGAGTATGAGGGCATGCTATGCTAGCAGCTAGCCGAGAATTAAAGCGTTTGTCTCTGAAGTAAAGGGTGGACTACAGTAGAGTTGGTTGGACCAGTTCGTGAACAGTGTTTTCTGTTGAAGATGGATAGTACCTTAGGGGGGAACATAGGGCTTTTTCACTTTGTAAACCTATAACATTCTCCAAAAAATATATTTAACACAATAAAGGAAAGGGGAAAGCATGATATGAGCACTTTAAGTAACATTCTCAATACAGGTGTTTTACTTTGGGTGATAATTCTCTGTGCGTTCATCACTACAAGGAACCCCTTTCACATATTTCAAGTTGCCAAATACTGTTGTAGAACGTGGTTTTAGCATACTCAAGAGGCAGATTTGAGTTCTACACACAAAGCAAAGCATGCAAAAACACCTGGGCCTTAAGCAGTCAGTCAATTATGTAAGACCAGGGAAGAGAAAACATGCTGTACCATGAAGTACCAGAATGTCTCCCCATTAAATCTTAGGACATTGTGTTGGCATGTGTGGCATTCATAACAGTCCGATCTTTTTGTATTTGGTTGGCACGCCCATGGAGAAACTTTGAATCCTTGTGTCATTCGGTACTTTGCCGAAGTATTGTTCCAGGACATCTGTAACAACCTCCAAAAAACCTATCTCGGTCAAAGACCTGTATCTCCCAGGTGTGAATGTGTATCCGTGTAAATATGAAGCTGTGCCTTGCTTCAATAGAGCATGCACGCTCAGCAAACTCTCCCCTGCATACATAAAGGTTGACTTACTTAATATAACCTGAGCTATAATTTCCTACTCCTCTGAGACCATTTCATATAGTGAAGTTTGTCCTGTATGGTTATGTAACTGATCCTTGATCAGTTCTTAAAGAGCATCTTATGATATTAGCCCTTGAGACTAAGAGCATGCGTTGTTAATATGACATTGCACAAACTAACATGGCTTCCTTTTAAATACTGTCCCATTTCCTCAGTCCTTGTTCTTTTGCAGCAATCTTATTAAAAGGGCACCATGGTAACGGGTACGAGAACAAACCGTCCTCTGAAGTTCATAAAGTACCTGCACAGATTTCATTTGGTACTTCCTTGACCTTTCTATTTAAAGCAATGTAAGAATATACCCAACATTAAAAGCACACAGTCAACACATTCATATTAATAGATACATTTTTGTGCCCATAATACAGCTATATTTTTTTTAATGTCAGCCCACATGTGAAATGGATCATCATGGTCTACACATTCTCATGAACATATGGTTGTGTGCAGTCTTGCATAAAGTACTTTAAAGTAAGACTTAAAAAAGAAACAATATCTTACCAGAATATGACTTTGGTAAAAGTAGAGTGAGAATAAAAGTCTGTTTATTGTACTTAAGTGTCAAAAGTAATTCATGATATAAATTCTAAAATTTACTCAACTTTTTGAAGTAGCCTAGAAAAGAGTTTTTTCATTTTTGTCTGACTTTTTCACACTTTTACAAACCTTTTTGTCACGTTTCCAACATTTGGAAAGTTTTTTTCAAAGTCCAGGGTTGTTATTTAATGGATTTATATCTTCAAGTGCACCAAAACAAGTTACTTCCAGAGACAATTTAGCAGAGGCGCCGATGTCAAGAGAATCTGAGATTTGCATTAAGCCTACAGTACGCCACATTCATTTCATTGCATGTCATCGTATATCCAGGCATGGACCCATCCTGTGTTCACATAGAGATGCGATAGCCGTGACAAAGCAGCTATGAGCTTAAAGAAACACATTCCTGATTCACTGTGCTGCATTCTGATTTCAAATGGAACTATAAACTATACAAACATACCTTTTCACACACCATTTTCATTTTTGTTATGCCGGTGAATCGCCTCCCCCCTGCGGCATTAAAATGAGTCCTGGGTGTGTCAATGCAATGCAAACACTGACTAACACAAGTGATCAACATATTTTGTGGTTTGCTTCTTTGTTTGCAATTGTAGTTAAGGGCCTACCAGAAATAGCTGCATTCTGAGTCATGATCACCGCAAAGTTATTTGTTACTGTGTTGGCAGCCTGATGCGATACCTACAGCATACATGCCTGAACTTGTTACCTTGTGAGGACAAAGCAGACACAGCTTCTGTGGAAAGAAAAACTTTAATTAAAACTGCATTAGTTGCAGTGGGGATGGTAGACAAGAGCAATATTTTCCATTCAACTGGCGAAAAAAAGGAGTGTAACAAATGTGCGGGGTGCAATTAAAATGTCAGTCACAGGCTTTAATTGGCTCTAATTATTGTTGTGTGTCATGAGGTCAGCGAGGAAACAATCTTTTTCAGGAGCAGGCAGCTCTTTCTCACACCTTAGTTATTTTAAGCTTGGTTTAAAAATGTTTGTACAACTAAAAAGAAGCAAAGAAGATGAGAACACTAACTGGCTCTAACCAGTGTGAGTCAAGCTGAGATTTGACCCTCAGATTTCAACGTTTTACGGCATAACTGTCATACTAAAATTTGAGAAATCCATGAAATAATAAACTTTTCTCATTACAAACAATCACAGAAGATGGAATTCATTTAAAAAAATGACTGCCTTTGTTGTGTTTGATTGTTAGCTTGAAGCTAAGCCAGCAAGTTTTACAAAAACGTTTTAGCTAGCTGATAGTTTGCCTGCTAACGTTATCTCAAAACGCCTTTCAAATTACAGCGTTTGTTGTGTTTGATTGCTAGCTTGTAGCTAAGCTAGAAGGCATTTCAGAAACGTTTTAACTAGCTGATAGTTTGATTGCTAACGTTAGCTCAAAACACCATTCGACTGACAGCCTTTGTTGTGTTTGATGCTAACTTGTAGCTAAGCTAGCAGGCATTTCAGAAACGTTTCAGCTAGCTGATAGTTTGATTGCTAACGTTAGCTCAAAACGCCATTCAACTGACAGCCTTTTTTGTGTTTGATTGCTAATCTGTAGCTAAAATAGCAAGCATATCAAAAACGTTTTAGCTAGCTGATAGTTTGATTGCTAACGTTAGCTTGAAACGCCATTCAACAGACATTCTTGGTTGTCTTTGACGCCTACTTGTAGCCAGCAGTGAACCCTTGTGTTGTCTTCCCGTCAACCATGAAAAAAGGCCCATGAAGGCCCATTTTTTTGTGATAAAAAACTGAAAATGGGTCAAATTTGACCCAAGGCCAACATGAGGGTCAAGTACGTCCATATTTACTGTATAGACATTACAGAAGTCTCTTGTTAGCACCTTGTATGCTAATCGTACAGTGAAATCCAGTCAAATCTGCACCCGAGTCACATCGGGGGGCTGTTTTTGGCAAAGGCTTTATATACACCGCCCACATTTTGGTTATGAAGCAGAGTTTTGAGACAAAAGTGATCTCTGTGTTTCTCAGCTCCAGTAGAACTAATCTCCGTTTAAACTAACACGGCCAGAAAAAATATCTCATCAACATTCACATATAGGCAACTGGGAATAGAAATTTAGCCACACGGTGCTCCTCTACCTCTCTGCCATCAATGTCATTACAGTGGTATTAATCAATATCAACGTTGCTATTAATATTATCGATATCTGGATTAATCCGCCCATCACAACTGGGCATGAAAAGGAGGCAGCGTGTATACTCATCTGCCAGTTGTTAGTAGTAGGGGGAATATATGAGAGGGTGAAACATAGCAGAAGATATTCATTCACAAACGTAGCAATGTAAATGGAGCCTAAGTATTTAAAAAGGAGATAAGCTGTCAGATATTCAGTGCTGTCCATCTGTCATATGAAAATGATCTAAGTAAGTTTTACTTTGCAATGTTGTGATTAGATCCTACAAGTTCACTCTAAGAAATAAATCGACAACGCCCTGAAGCAACACACACACTCGGCATTCTTGGCAAGACGAAAGTGGTTTCTAAAGAAGCTGGAGGCAGCAAAAAAACACCACTGGATGAACTACAAACCCCCCCCCCCGTCTGCCATTAGCAATTATGACGCGGTGATTATTGAAGATTCTCCCTGACCCAGTCTGCAGGTTTTCACGTTACCTTTTGGTATCACCTCCACGCTTGGAACTTTCACTGAGGTAGTACTACAAAAGTACCTGTTAGCAAGTACCAGGGATTTTTTTTTAATGGGAAACTAAAAAAAGCAAGTGGAGGCAAGTCGAGCAGATACCATATAGTGGAAAAAACGCCATTTGAAAGGTGGCGAGGTTTGATTGGAAAATTAGGGTCCTTTTTTAAAAATGTAATAAAACACAATAACTGCACACCACACCAAAAGGAATAACACTATCTATAAAGAGAAGGTCTACGAACATTTTTGAATTTGATTTATAATGGGGTTAAAAAGGTCTTAAAAGAGGGCCTGCATCAACTCTGTTAGAGCACCACGGTCCAGCTGCTGCTCGGCCTGCTGCGTTCCACATGTCCTACACTGAGTGCACAGTATTTTAGTTGGGATTGAGATTGGGCCAGGCCTGGGTCTACCCAAGCCCCAGTTTGCTGTCCTGGACCTGAACCTAAGCCTCTTCAGTGATGTCAACCCATGGGGGCTTCTGCTCTTCCTTACCAGCCCTCTGTGCCTGCTCCGGCCTCCCTCTTGTCTCTACATTGAATCGTTTCTTCAAAATATAGAGGGAAAATGTCATGGTTGGTGGCAGCGTTGTGAAAATGTCACTCCGCGGGCTGTAAATAAAGAAGTATGGGTTGGACTAGGGGAGCCCTTTTGCACTTGGATTTGTTTTGTTGTATACTGCTGCGTTTTGTAGTCCCCTCATTAGATTTCGGACATTTTTTACAGGGTGCCATTCAGAAAAGCAACAAACACATACAAAGGTACAACATTCTCGTTCTTTACTCTGTGACACAGCGCACACACATGCACACACACAGACACACAGACAGACAGACAGACAGACACACCCCAGTCTGCTTCAATTTGTCTTTTACTTGCTGGGGCTATACACAGTGCTTTCAATCATACTCTCAATCAATACAAGTTTTGACACGCTAATAAAACACAACAGGCCGCTCTGGCGCCGTTCCTTCCCTCTGAAGCAGGAGTTCAAATGTTTAGGTGAGGATTATATATTGCCCTGTGACAGTTAGAGGGAGAGGCCTGTGGAAAAAAAGTGAGATTTTTATGTAAAGTTATAAATTTGCACTTGGACTTTTGGGCACCACAAGAAAGGGGCCTGGTGATGTCATATCCTCTGGAGAGCCTTCATACAAAAGAAATGTCAGAGTGTACGTTGTAGCCGGGATGATGGATTTATGTAAAGATGTCTTCATGTGTGCACACTGTATCCAAAGGCATTCAAAGGAATTTGTTAGTGGGCCAAAGGCATGTCGAGGTAAGGTTTAGGCTGTTTGAAGAGCTTTGTATGGATGAGTACGGTGATAGTACCGCATGTTCCAACATCCCGTGTAAATCTGAAACAAACAAAGAAAGACACACAGGGTGGGGCTCCGAGATTACAGAGCCGTGATCTCACATCTGGGAACAAAAAAGAGAAAATCTAAATCAATCAGTGCATTCATTCGTCCACAAATGACAGCAGTAAAAAAACAGGTTAAAAAGAAAAGAGTAGACATGTTAAAGCGAGCCATGATCCATCATTCCATCCATCGATCCATCCATCCATCCATCCAT
>NC_048417.1:28210952-28222662 GCF_013103735.1 Etheostoma cragini | reverse complement strand
CAACCAACCAACCAACCAACCAACCAACCATCCATCTATCCATCCATCCATTCACCCAACCAACCAACCAACCATCCATCCATCCATTCACCCAACCAACAACCAACCATCCTACCATCCATCCAATCCGTCTAAAGTTAAACATGCTTTAGATTTATCCTTTAAGTAACTAAACTCAGTTAAGATTGGTTAAATAAAGGAAGACTTTTGCTGTCTCACAGGACAAGAACAGTGGCCTCCTGGGCAGAAGTCTTCTGTTTGTGTACTTGTTTGATTGCCAGCTGGTTTCTACAACAGCATAAGACACAACGTACACACACCGCTTCTAACTATAACTTCCAAGACACGTGTTAGTAGCACTGGTTTTGGACTAAGAATCAATACAATATGCATAAACATAGCATCTAAACTGACCAGTTTTAAAAGTCAGACAGAGTGGATTAGTTATTCAGCTAATTACATTGCTCTTTATCCTGCAACCTAGTGCATGCCATTGACAACACACATGCAATGTTATATCAGTTGGGCTTAAAGGCTGCGTGCGACTTAAATACCTCCTCGGCTCTGAGTGTGTTCTTGACAGTCATTCCAATCCACAGTAATCAACCGTGGCAGTAATACCCCACCAGATATAAATCGGAAATTATCAGCAATAAATGAGTCCGTACCACTTTTTCATGGCTGTTATCCATGGCAATATAGAGAAATTGAATCTCTAAATAGCACATCATTATGTTTCCCGCGCCAGCCCTGTACTTAGCTGCTTTATCTTGGTTATCAGACCTCTCCCGTCTGCCCTGTTTGATCCCAGCTGGGACCTAGACACTGACGATACCAATTAGTCTTGGTGGCATTTCCCCACAAGCGCTTTGATCCGCCAGCCAACATTGTTCCAACACTGGCCCTCGCTACATTGGACAGGCAATTGGCAGATGTCTTGAGTGACTAGTAACAGGCTAACAGGAAGTCTGGGAGGAACGGGGTACATCACACGCCAGTTGGTACTGTGTGTGTGTGTGTAAGTTAGATATGCTCACATATAGGCTACAGAAGCCTGAATGATGAATTAGAGCAGTTTATAAATTATGCAAATACACTGAACTGAACACACTGATTTTTGACAGAAATTGAAATGTTCATATTTTTGTAGCTGTTAATATTTCAATATCATCTGAATAAGAAGCAAAAATATGCCAACTATGGGGGGTAAATGGTGGTTTAGCAACCCATTTATCCATCATCCATCCATCGCTCCATCTATTCATCCATCCATCCTACCACCCATTCATCCATCCATCCATCATCTATTCTTCCATCCATCTTTCCATCCTTCATCGATTCATCCTTCAATCCATCCATTTATCCATCCATTCAATTTCTCTATCCTTTCATCTATCCATCCATCCATCCATCCTACCACCCACCCATCCATCCTTCAGTCCATTTATCCATCCATTCAATTCCTTGATCCTTCCATCTATCCATCCATCCATTCATCATCTGTTCTTCCATCCATCTTTCCATCCTTCCATCCATTTATCCATCTATTCAATTTCTTTATCCTTCCATCTATTCATGATGGTCAATGATCCATCCTTTCATCATTCATCCATCCATTTCTCCATCCTTCCATCCTGCCAGCCATCCATCCATCCATCCATCCTACATCATTCATCCATCCATTCGTCCATCCTTCCAGCCATCCATCCATCCATCCATCCTACATCATTCATCCATCCAGTCGTCCCTCCTTCCATCCTTCCAGCCATCCATGCTTTCATCATTCATCCATCCATTTGTCCATCCTTCCAGCCATCCATTTCTTCCATTTCTGTCGTTCAGGTGTCCTCTCTCAGGCCTGTCTCAGTCCTTCCTGAATGAGTGCGGTTTAATGAGTGATTACAATCAAGTATGCATTGCTCTGCTGGCTGGAGGCCCGTGCTCGTAACCGTCTCCCATAACCTCTGAAAACCGGCTCTTAAACTGGACCGTAAACCCAGCAGCATCGCCTGTTGGCATAACCCTGGCAAAGGCAAACAAATTACACACACATATGCATACATATAAAAAATAACACTGGGGAGTGGTTCTTGAGGCTCAGGAGAATAGAGCTTCATTGACTTCTAACTTGTAATTACATGGGGGGGGGGCATCTGGACTTGGATGGACTGTGTCAGGGAAATGGGGAGTTGGTGACATGGTACAAATCCAATGGTCTTAAAACACAGCTCTTTAGACTCCCAAGGGGAGTATTCATGGACGGATTGTCTTTCATGATGCTTTCACAGCACAGTGATACAGATGTCTGGCTGGCAGAAGAAGAACAAGGGCGGGGCCTTTGGACTATGGACTCTTTACCCCTGACTTGTTGCAAGGAATCCAGTCTGTCTTCTTGAGACTCCCTGAGGAATCAATAGATGTCATGGTGTTTTTCACCTTCTCCTTTTCAACCAGTGGTCACATCTTTGAAGAATGTCCGGCAGGTGTCAGGAGTACATCTCTGTCCTCCTCTCCAATTACTTAATCTTTGCTGAAATTTCAGTGGTAAATGTACTTTTAGGGAGCGAGCACTTACTATTATTGTGTGTGCCTTCTAATGACCTGCACCATATGCTGCAGCGCCGTTTCAAAAAGACACCGAAACACTTCCAGGTAAATGCAAAGACACACTTTCACTCATCATGTTCAAACAACAACGTTGTCATAAAAAACCTGGGTCCTGAATCCATTTCAAAACAGTGACATACAGACTGCCTTTCTGAAGCTGATTCCATGCAGATGGTGATGCCAAATGAAAAGCCTTTTTGGCAAAGCCAGCGCGGGCTTTAGGAACTGTCACTGAAACCAGATCCTGTGATCAGGTGATGTGTCCCGGCAGACCTCCGGTGGATATAAGTGTTCAGATAATGAGGAATCAGTCCTTAGACTACCTAATTATTGGTCCACGGTAAGGCCCGAGTCATCAGCACAGGAAAGTGGACAGTGGACAGACACTATGGGTGGCTGCTTCCACAGACCGTTTCATTAAATTCAATTTTATTCATAGTATTAAATCATAATAAGAGTCATCTTGAGACACTTTGCAGATAGAGCAAGTCTGGACCACACTCTAATTTACAAAGACCCAACAGTTCCAGTAATTCACCCAAGAGCAGGCCTTCAGTCCAAAAGTGATGAGGAAAAACTCCTTTTAGGAAGAAACCTGGGACAGACCTAGGCCAGTTGGGACCCAGAGACACAGATACAGATGTAGAGAAGGGTTAACAGCAGTTATAACAGCTATTAACCGGCTCGGTAGTGAACACCTCACAACAACATGTTGCAGGTCTGGTGTTTTTAGCCAAGCTAAATTAGCTACTGGCTAATAGAGTACCAGTAGCCTGGTTGACAGCCAAACTCAGCCTGCCCACAACATCTGAGGTCCAGATGTTTGGTCTGGACTTGATCCCTTGTGGAGCAACTATGCGTATGTACGATATCGACTGCAAATTCAATTTAACCCTCCTGTTGTGTTTGGGTCAAATTGACCCGTTCTCAAAAAGTTTCTACACAAGAAATGTGGGCTTCTTTCAACCACTTTTTAAAACAAAATAACATGGATGGTTCCAAACAAGTTAAATTAATGATCAGTGTACTACCATTTTCTTTGAATTTGGGCTTTTTATTCAACTTTATAGCATTTGGAGAAAAACTGATGATAAAACGCAAAAAAACGTAGGAAGAAAATGTCAAAAAGCACAGAAAGAAATAACTAAAACATCAGGAAAATTGACAAAAATGTTGTGGAAATCTTCAAAAACACCAGGAAAAGTGACAAAAACGTATTTTTTTTCAAATAAACTTAAAAAAAACGGACAAAAGTGTCAAAAATGACAACCAAAACTTTGGAATTCTTTTTTAACATTTTGACCCCAATAAAGAAAAAGTTCGACGGGGAAGACAACGCAAGGATAAAAAGAGGACCAGACATTTGACAATTAGAAGATTGGTAGGATTTGTAGGTCTATCCTTTGCTCTGATTGGTTGTAGGTCTATCCTTTGCTCTGATTGGTTGTAGGTCTATCCGTTGCTCTGACTGGTTGTAGGTCTATCCTTTGCTCTGATTGGTTGTAGGTCTATCCGTTGCTCTGATTGGTTGTAGGTCTATCCGTTGCTCTGATGGGTGTAGGTCTGTCCTTTGCTCTGATTGGTTGTAGGTCTATCCGTTGCTCTGATGGGTGTAGGTCTATCTGTTGCTCTGATTGGTTGTTGGTCTGTTCGTTGTTCTGATTTGTTCTAGGTCTATCCTCTGCTCTGATTGGCCTAATGGAGCAGTATCAGACTCCTATTCCGACTAGAATCGGAGTATGACCACGTCAGGCTAAGCTACCAGGTGTAAAAGTGATTTTCCTTGAGGTGCTGCGTAGTGGAGCCTTTAGAGTGCTTCATTCCAGAATAGAATGTGGTCTACTGATAGTCTTGGTGTCCCGGCTGGTGGCGTGCCTGAATTGAAGACTGTGGCGTCTACGGCGGCATGCACTGTCTCCTCGAATGAATTCAGAATTGTCACAATGTCAATTTAAGTGCATGCATATTTCACTTCTCTTTATTACAACACAGAAAGCTAATATCATGTGCCATCACAGCGAATTAAAGCACCACCGAAGAAAAAAAGAAAAAGCAGAATGAGGATGTAAACTGCTGCCAAGGGGAGAGGGGCCATGACGAACGGACCGCGGGAGGACGAGAGGAAGAAAAGAGGGCATTCATAAATCAAAGTTGATGGGGGTGTGTGAGGAGGGTCCCCCCCCCAGCCTCTCCCCCCTTATATTACTTTAATTGAAGTCGTTTAATAATTCTGAAACTATTTTGCCCTGAGCGTGCGCTACCCATAAATCCCGCAGTTCTGTACACACGCTTAAGCTACACTTAACATTCCTCCATGCTACTTCATCTTTCATCTTCTCATCCATCCCTCCCGTCTCTGTCTGTCTCTCCTCCTTCTTTTATCCCTTCAGTCGATCCCGTTTCAATCCATCTCTTTCCCTCTCTCTCTCTCTCTCTCTCTCTCTCTGTTTCCCACCCTGTCTGTCTGCACCATCCCTTCTTTCTTTCTTTAATTATCTTTTCACCTGTCCTCGATGTGTTTGTCTCTTGTCTCTTCAAGTCCTCATTTCTAATCTTGTGGTGAATCACATGCCCAGGTAAAAGAATGCTGACTTGTTGTTGGGTCCCTCCCTGAGGTGCTTTGGTTTAACCCGAGGGGGGGGGAGGAGTAGTGCAGTTTGCAGCCTCGTGTGTTTACCTGTAACCGCGTGTTCTGTGCCCCTGAAGTTGGACCTGGCACCTGGCGGCTTTGTGTGTGTGTGTGTGTGGGAATCGGCGACGTGGAAAGGTGGAGGCCGATTATTTCCCCGGCCTTTCTCCCCTCTCACTACACCGCCGACAGCAGCCATGTTGCAGCAGGTTGTCAGTTTCACCACGTCCTGAATGCAGCCCGGTCTCCCACCAGTTGGTGAATTGGTCCCGTTTTTTTGGGCTTTTCAACACTACTCGCTAACGTAATCGTTATAGGATTCCCATTGAAATACATTACAAAAATAAACGTGATCTGTACATGAATCAATAGATTAGACTGCCGTGAGACTGCCAATAATCTTCATGAACTGTGTGGGCATGTTGCATTCAGTTGCAAATATGTTTCGCATGGAGTGTAATGGCACCCAATTTTCATTAATCTGAGGAAACACACAAAGGGAAACTCCTTACCTGCTAAAAGCTCCACTGTGATCACCAGCCAGTCGCTGTCTGCTGCTGGCTGTCTGGTGGTGGCCAGGGTGCGCATAAAGTCAGTAAGTAGTGTGCACGGGGTTTGTGTCATCTGAGGACTTTGTGTGATTTAGAAAAAGAACCACATCTGAGTTTTCCATGGCACAGTTGCACCCCAAGAGTCGGGTGCCCACATGCGCGGGAAGAACAGCCAAGGGGAGGCCGTGGCAGCTGTCCAGCTTGATCTTTGATAAGGGCTGCAGTCAAGACCACCTTTGTCGAGTCCATGACAAGAGTAGTCGAGACCAACTCAAGAATGAGTCCAAAGGGGTTTAAGTTTAAGACAAGACTAGTCGAGACCCCGTCCGAAGAGGTTTGAGTCCAAGACAAGACTAGTCGAGACCAAGTCAAGACTGAATCCAAAGGTGCTTGAGTCAAAGACAAGACTAATCGAAACCAAGTCCAAACAGGTTTGAGTCCAAGACAAGACGAACTGAAACCATGTCAAGACCGAGTCCAAAGACGTTTGAGTCCAAGACAAGACTTGTCGAGACCAAGTCAAGGCCAGGTCCAAAGAAGTTTGAGTCCAAGACAAGACTTGTCGAGACCAAGTCAAGGCCAAGTCCAAAAACGTTTGAGTTCAAGTCAAGACCAAGTCCAAGAAAGAAAAAGTACTCTTATGCATGAAAGCACCAAGACAATCATTTTGGGTTATTTGCAAAAACAGGGTTAGCTGGAACAAAATTAAGTTTTCACATACATACCAAGTCGTACCTAGACCCTTGAGAGGGTGCTGAATGATTAGAGTTCCTTCCTTTCAAGGCCTATAGCACACTGTAGTGTTCAAGACCTGGTCAGCAGAACGTTTGGTAACTTTTGAAAAGGAAACTTTTCATCCAGAATCTCATCGGCGTCCATTTTGGCATCTCGCGCTCCTCATCCACTCAAAATGTACAAAATGTTACTACTCTTTGGCCGCCTCGCAAACCCAAACCCCGTGTGGGCGTTCTGTTTCCGGTCTAGCGAGATCCAGGGGGTGTTCTAGTTTTTTCTAACATTGTTGTTGCAACAGAACGTGAAGGAAAACTAGAAACTTCGCTAGGCTTGTGTTTTGAGCTCTATGGAATGGTGGACCAAAAAGCGGAGAGGGGGAAGGCAAATGCTGAGCTTGAGGATTAATTAAAATAAAAAGCAAAGTACAAAAGAAGAAGGAAGTCCTGAGAGGGGCGGGCCAAAACTAAATCCAGATCGCAAAGACTCCCGTAAGCAAGGAACCAGACACAAACCAACATAGGGAGACACAACACTCCAATGATCGGACCCAGGACAAGGGAAGGACAAAGACTAAATACACAGGGTAACGAGGTAACAAGATGCATGGAGTAGAACTAAAGACAGGACGAGACAGAGACCCAGACTTCAAAATAAAACAGGAAACAGATCCAACGTGTACAAGACCAGACCAAAAATCTGACCCATACATAATCACATGACATGACAGTAACCAGGCTAAGAAATAAAGACAGGAAAACAGACTACCAAAATAAAAGAAGACACCAAAGCACAACAGTTAACGCTGTTAGTAACGTGTAAGCGCTAGTCTAGTGGTAATTGTAGATTATGTCAAATTGTAATTATATAAGTGACTATTAATTTCAATTGTTGCCACTTGACCCTATTTATAACAACAAAGATTATTTTGGAGACAATTAATTGTACGGCAACATTTGGAACTGTTAATCTCTAAAGTAAGGACCTATAAATCAACACTTTTTTTGAGGCTTTTTATCGATTTTTAAAAACTTTTTCTTACGTCTTGTCCCTTTTTTAAACACTTTTTATGCTTTTTTTCAAAATTTTGACACTTTTTTGACGTTTTCAACACTTCGTAACACTAAAGTTTAACTTTATTTTACAGTTATCTTTGGAATTTATGGTCAATAAACCTCATTTATAGGAAATTAAACCTAGTGTTTGAGTTAATAAAGCAGAAATTAGGAATTCTTTAGACTAAAATTAAAGGAATGGATGTTGATGATAATGGAATAACTGGAATATGTCAACTTTTACTCAATACTATTTCCAAAACCCTTCAATTTGGTTTCAAATGCTATAAAATTAAATAAGACGCCCCAAAATTAATGAAAGTGGATATTTTAACTTGGCAAAGAGCGTTGGGTGGAATCAATCATGTTATTTGGGGAATTAAAAAGAACATTGATATAGGACAATGGCTCAATTTGACCTGAAGACAACATGAGGGTTAAGACGCAACCACTAGAGATGTAGGAGCAAATAAACCTTTTTACTTTTAAATTGGACTATTTGCCCACATTGGATGGAATATGACCTTTGCATTGCAGACTAAATGTCAAGATATTTTAAACAATCTGCCTTTTTTTCGCGCTCTGGAAATAAACCAGCGCGTGGGCTTTGAGCTGGATTATCCACATCGGGCTGAGTGGGAGTGGAAAGTCACGGCCCAATGGCAATCAGCTGATAATATAAGAAGGAGATTTGTTCATCTTTTGGTGATGAATCATCCTTTTATTTATGTTTTGTGTAGAAACTCCCTCCTGTCCATCATCATGTATGACGATGGACTACAACCTATGTAGAATATATGCCTTAATGCTATTGTTCTAACAAATAAATCCATGAAGCTCACCTCATTACTTGGACTTTGCCCTATAACTAAAAAAAAGAAGTTATGTGTGCAGCTGCAGTTAAAATACAGAGCATTTTCTGGTGGGCCTATATACAAAATATGTCATACAAAGCTGCTCAGTTAGTAAACTCATGAAAACATTGAAAAACTCTTAATTTTTTTTTTTCAAAGCGACAAAAAGCGTCAGAAAAAGCCACAAAAACATCAAAAAGCGCCAAAGTGTTCAAAGGAAATGCAAAAAAAAAACGTGTCACATAGGTCGAAATACGCCAGATGGAAAAAAAAAGGAACAGCTGTGATGAACGTGACAACGTGGACTCTCCCAAAACCTCCATGTAAATGTTACAAAACACAAATGCAACGGTGAATTCTGGACAATTTCTGATAAAAAAAAACACACTCATACAGCTGTTAATACACCGATATTTGTAAGAGTGTGCAGTATCAGGCGTGGATCAGCCCACATAGATAAGTCGTCTAAGGATGACTGGCTCCACTCACAGCCTCAGTGTGTAATCAAGACCTTTAGCCCACACATGACCTAACCAACCAAAACCTTACTTCCTCCTCGTTCCAAAATAGGCACTATAAATAGAGACTGCGTCTGTCTTATTATGGGGAAAAGAAAAAAAAAATCCTGGGACCACACCTATCCTTTTCTTTTCCTCCCTTTAGGAATGCATCAAGAACAGATATGCTTTTAGAAGAAAGTGGGCTGAAAAACTACAGAAATAAATATATATATATATATATATCGCCGCTGACGGGTGCAAACCTTGTGTTTCTAACACTGTGCTTTTTCAGGAAATGACAGTTATTTACCATCGGAACTTCATCGCTGTTGGAGTATGTATTTAAAATGATGAAATTCAGAGTCAGAAGACTTGAAAAACTAATGTTTTTAATGTACACAAGATGAAAAAATTATGATATATACGTGTGCAAAGTGTGTGGGTCATTGCCTTTAATTTAAGATGTTTAAGGCAGTGGAAGCAGACGCCTGATGGTAGGAAATGAAAGGAGACACACACACACACACACACCTTCAAAAGTGACTTTGCTGGAGATTTGCCAACCACTTTGGTTCGAAAAAGGAGGAAGGAGGAAGAAAACCACACACATGCCGAGGAAGAAGGATGAAAAACTAAATAAAAGAAGGAAGTTCCCGTGAACTGATTCCTTGCAGGTGATGATCGCGGATGTCCATCTCGGCTCTAAGAGCCCGGCGTTGCTAACATCTGTGAAAAAGCAGCCATTATCTTAGAAACGTGGTGCGGGCGCTCGGCCTGTGGGTGAAAGTGTCAAGAGTGGATGAATAAGTCAGCGCCGCCATTATTCTCTCAAGTAGGGGAGATGGAAAAGAAAAAGGGAGCAGGATGGGGCTGTGAACCGTGGGTCCCTCGCCGTCCTGAACTATTCATTCTCGGGGCCTTTGTCCTCCAACAGACAGTATTCCATTAGAGTCCTCGTGTAAAAACCGTGGTCGTTTTCCACCCTCCATCGGCGGCCCACCTTTTCTTCTCACTCCCGATCCGACCCTGTCGTTACACGGGTCCACACACACTGCTGAACACCACGGACGGGCTGCATAGATGGGCTGTAATGTTCCAATCCAATAGAGTCAGGGGGAGTTGAAGTTGTTGTCTCACTCAGAGAGGCAACACCCCCATAATGAGAAAGAAAATCCTGTATTAGGGTCGGGTACCGAGACCCAGGGCTATGGCTCCAGTGCCTCAATGGCTGCAGGGTCAAATAGCAATGTACCCAGGGCCTTCATGTGAGGAGGGCCCAAAAACATAGATAGATAGATAGATAGATAGATAGATAGATAGATAGATAGATAGATGTTTATTGATCCCAAGAAAAAAGGGAAATTCCGGTGTTACAGCCTCAAAATCAGTCACAAAGCACAGAATATAAATCTAAATGAAATACTAGGAAAAATATACATAAATACAGTAAACATGAAATAATAACACGAATAAAATGAAAGAACAAGTATTTGAATATGTACAGGATGGGAAAACAAAAATGCGCAACTGCTTAAATAATACGCTAAGATGTATGCTAAATGTAAATGTAAATGTAAAATGTAAAAAAGAGAATGTAAAATGTAAATGTAAATGTAATTTGTAAAAAAAAGATGCTAGAATGAAAAGCTACACACTAGCAGCTAGGCCAGCACAACACTCCCAAGCCTTACTACTCCATAACAAATGCTAAAATAATAATTTACATACAGTACATCCCAACTTGTGCTATTTACAGTACATGCAAAAAACACTTGCTAATACATTAAGAAAAGACAAGAAAGCGTCATATCAAGCACTGCTGCATGATATATTAAGCATAAATAAAGCCATTTGTTACAACTTAAGGGAGTGAATACAGGAAAAAGCCTATTAGTGCGCCAAACTGCAGCTCAGTGAAGGATGTGAAAAAGACTTAAAGTCAGTAACAGAGAGAACAGAAACGAGAAGAAATGTGTCTAAAGAGCGCCGGGCGAAAAACAGAGGGAAAAGGTGAAGAAGGAGGGAGGGAGAGAATAGCCAAACGTAGCCATTTCCCTATCTTGTAATCTATCTGAGCTTTTAAAGTGTTTTCTATTGTATCTCCGTCTGTCGGCACCTCGCAGTCCGGCTGTCAGTCAGCGGTCAGCGCAGACACACACTGAGAGCCAAGATCCTGTAGTCCCACACACACACACACACACACACACACACACACACTGCCAGATCACTGTTTTTCCTGTTCTCTATCAACTACTTTCATTTTAAAATGCCAATCATTCCCTCCTGTCTACCATCTCTGACACAGACGCACACGCAAACACACACACACACACTAACCCAAACACACCCTGCCTTTGAATGTATACAGCTGCATGGGAAATGCAACTAGCCTGGGTGTGTGTACACGTTTCAGGTTGTACTTCATTTGTCCCAGTAGGATTTGACAGTTAATATTACAGTTTGTGTTAGCAATGCGAGTATTACACACAGCCACCTTGTAATTAATGGATGTCCCACGTTTTAATCCTCAGTGGGAAATGAAAATGTGCTGTAAACACCGGAATAAAAAGGGGGGGGCAGGATTTTACAGTGTTACCTGATTAAGCAAGTTCCCATAATTCAGTAGCTCTAGATGTTGGGTCAGTAAAAATAGTTTTTACTTACAATGAGCAGGGGATGTGTTGTTTTTAATAGACTTTAGTAAAGGTAAGGACTACTAGCCAGTCAGAAGCAGAGTATGAGGGCCCGGACAGTACCTAGGTAAGGACTACTAGCCAGTCAG
>NC_048417.1:28183367-28210852 GCF_013103735.1 Etheostoma cragini | reverse complement strand
TAGCCAGTCAGAAGCAGAGTATGAAGGCCCTGACAGTACCTAGGTAAGGACTACTAGCCAGTCAGAAGCAGAGTATGAAGGCCCTGACAGTTTTGGGTCGTTTCTCAGAGTTTTTTTTTTAAAAGTCTCTAGCTAGTCTGTAATTTCTAAAATAGGCGTCATCTTGTTTCTTATTTCCATCTCACCAAGTGAGTTTTTAGCTTGTTCCGTTGGCAGATTGTTTTGATAAAATCACCTTGTGTTCATTGCATTATCTTAAAGTTGAGTGTAGATCAATGGACAATTTGCACACTCAAAGGTCGCCATCTTGGCTACATAGCAGAAGGGGCGGAGCTAAAAACAGACCAAAGACGTGATAGCGAGACCGACGGAGCAATACAAAGTTGAACGTGAGTCTTTTTGCTACACTTATAACATATAAGACACTGTCTACTTTAAACACCCGTTGTATGGCAGCTGTGTACTTTGTTGAAGTTTTAAGGCCAGTTTACAAGTAGAAACATATTGAACTCACTGGAGAGCACTTGTTACTATGTAACATCACTTTATTTTTGTGTACAGAAAGCTTTTCTGTTCAAGTTTAAGGGAAGTTTACTGTAAGTGTATTGCACTTTACTTTTATACGATTCCGTGAGAAGAAATCTTCCCAGCACTTGTCACATGACCAATTCATTTGAACAGCCTTTAGGGATGTGTATTGTACTTGAATATACAATAAGTTGAAAATAAAAACAAATCAAGTCAGTTAAAATGAATGTGATACGTTGTGTTGTTCTAACCTAAACAATAAATCCTATATTTCGAAGCAGATCATCTAGGCTGCATGCTGATCAAATGTCCCCCCATGCCCCGCTGACTGATCCCCCCCCCCCCCCCCCTCCCCCGTGCGACCCGACTTAAAGAATTATGGAATTTCCCCTGCCAAGGTATTCTAATGAATTCTTCCAAACTGAATCACAGGTGCAAAAACGCCATCGAGACAGAACAGAAAACTGACTCCGTTCACTATCATGAATCATAAACTTCTAACATGTGGCTCCAAAACTAAGTGGACAAAAAATTGCTCAAAGCATACCCAGACTTGAGTAAAAGTACAGTACAGTGCTGTATTTAAAAAAAGTGACTGGAGTAGAAGTTACCCTTAAGTTGAGGTAATAAAGTATTCAATGTTTTTTTGAATTTAACTATTGGAAATACTAGAGAGTATTTAACCCTCCTGTTATCCTCGGGTCAAATTTGACCAATTTTCTAAAAGTTTCTATATCAGAAATGTGGGTTTCTATCCATTCCATCCAATCTGAGTTTTCTGTTGCACGCAAAACAAGTTTTATTCAAAATTTTAAAGAACTACACAAAACAAATTTAAACAATATGATATTTTGACTGCTTTCTTTAATACCACTGTGCTTGTACTTTTACTTTCACTACTTGAGTAATACATGTTTAACAATTGTGTTGTCCTCCCACCCAATACATAACTTTCCTTCAAATTAAAACTACCTTTTTGCAAGTCCCCCCCCCCCCTTTTTTTTAAAATGTTGAATGTTTTTGAATTTCTCTTATCAATTTCTTTTCTCCAAATGCTATAAAATGTAATAGAACACCTAAATTCAAAGAAAGTAGTAAGCTGATCAGTTATTTTACTTGCAAAGAGCGATGTATGGAACCATCCAAATTATATCTTTGGACATTTTAGATGATAGAAACCCAAATTTCTGATATCAAACATTTTAGAAAATTTACAGTATTAGGGGACCACTAAGGTCTATATAAAGAGACTTCAGATACAGTATTAGGGACCACTAAGGTCTATATAAAGAGACTTCAGATACAGTATTAGGGACCACTAAGGTCTATATAAAGAGACGTCAGATACCGTATTAGGGACCACTAAGGTCTATATAAAAGCATCCAAAGAGCACCATGTCATGGGACCTCTAAAATGGCATCAAAGCTTGTTTTTTTTCCTCCATTGAGCTAATCTTGACAAATCCCTGCGGTGGTTTATCTGTGTGACTCCAGAGATAACATCGTGCCATCGACACTATCTGCTCACAATAGAACCCACGTCAAGTCAAATGTTGGTAGAGTGTTTCACACAAACATTTCTTGCACACAAGCATCATTCAATCTCTATTTAACAATGATAACGTCTACCATATAGAGGTTTAATAAAGCCTTGTCTTCGCCTGTCAGTACCAAATCCTGCACCGGGAGAACTCAGAACTGCATCAGTGTATCATCAATATTCATGATATGATGTCCCTTTATCTGATTGCTCCAGTGAAGCAGTTCATTCCTTAAGCCTGTTATTGAGAGCTTGAAGAGGCATAGTATGATACAAGCAATCACAAAACAAGTGCTCCGCATGCAACATCACTTCAAGCGCTGATTAGTTTCATTACAGGGGAGTAATTAGCACCTTAAAAGGAAAAGGTAGGTTCAGAGACGCCGTCCCCAGGTGATTTGGAAGAGTTAGTTTAATCTCACCAGGGTTAGAATAAATGAACAAGTTCTCACAGGGGAGGAAGTTCTTATCAGAGCTCACACACATGTACGAGCTCAGTCAGAATGCGAACGCTTCCACAACAATGAGAGGAAGAATTACCCGACGGCTTTGTGCACCCATACCTCTGCAGTGCTACAGTGTGTATTCGACAGTGTGGGGGTGGCAAGCATGACCAGGAGACTGGAGGGCTAGCTCGATAGATGCATTCAGACAGAAAAATGACACAATGAGTTCAAGCAAATGTGTCAGTTCAAACCAACGTCGAGAGAAAAGTGAGGAAAGCTTACTTTGCTGCTGGGTGCACTGTCAACGAGATAACCACACTCAACTTGGTCTACGGTCTAGCAAAGTCCCAGTACACAGTTACGATGTTGTGTCTATGGTCAGCGTCATTTCCCTGGTTCCCATTGGTCTCCATGGGAGCAGCTGTGCAATGCATTCTGGTAGCGTCACGGGGACTTTGGAGAAGCTGGACGTCGAGTCCCCGGCTCCTCATTAAGCACCCACATAGCCTATTCCTTGCTTAAAAAGTGTTCAGAAACATGTCGATTTGGCAGAAATCGATCTTCCTACATTACCCACAATGCAACTGAACCACCAATCGACCGGAGATTCGACAGAACGTTGCGTTGAACAACCTGCTGTGTGCGCAAGCACCCTCCATTTTAATTGCACACTGTTTGGAGGAAACGTGTTGTTTAACTTATAAACCGTAGCAAACCTTTATGAGATTGAACGTGCCCCAGGTGTGTTACCCAGCAACCGGGCAGGTAAATAAGAGAGCCAATGAGAGAGAGGCTCTGTGTTGGGCTTATCCTCGTCTCATTCGTGTTCTAATAAACGGTAAAGTCATCAAATTTGGATCCTTATCGCTGTTTTTAAGATGCTGTTGCCATGGTTATGGTTTTTTATCCACATACCCATTCTCTGATGGAGAAAAAGCATTGAGTCCATTTTGGCCATGTTTTTTTCTATTTTTAATATCAGTAACTTGGCTTTCTTTCAACTATATTGCCTAAAAATAATATGGATGCCATGCAATGTTCTGCAGGAAATTTGTTTGTCTTGTTTATTGCACTTTATGGCGTTTTAAAAAGTGACCAAAACCTCAGAAGAAATGACAAAAAAAGAGACAAAAAGTGCTGTTTTTGTATAATGTAAAATATGATGTATGATGTAATGTAATGTAAAATAAAAATATGGCTATGAAGCGTAGAAAAAACAGCTAAGACATTGGAAAAAGCAAAAGATGATGACAACACCATGCTTAACATGAAGTAACACTGACTGGCGGTGGGCCTTTATTACTGTCAATATGTATTTAATAAGCTAAAAAAAACGACAGATCCTTTCTATTGAGATTTTGCTTGAGCGGTGGTTCAGTTTCTTAGCCAACACGGATGAGAAGTCCAAAAAACTTGAAATCTGAACCCAAAAATCTACTTTTTTAGATTTTTTCTTCACAGCATTAGCTCATTAGAAATGTCCTCCCCAGTTAGTGTCCAAAAACATCCAGATGGATTTTTTTGTTTAACTTCTCAGCTCCAAGAAGGAAAGAAGACACATTTGGTCTCCCTGCAGGACCTTGCACGCATTACAAACTATTTCATAATTGAAGGAACGCAGCATGTAACTTACGTTACTTACGGCCACGCGCTGAACGCAGTCCGCGGAGACAAGATGGCGTTTCAGAGGGAGGACGTGACCAGTTTCCACTAGTCCTTGGAACTAGGGTTGCATGGGACAGACGACACCACATCCAGTACAGATGTCTGACAGCGTGATCTGGCCTTCTATTTTCCCAGGGTTCAGGTCCTAACAGAAAAACACAGCGGCCATGGGACATAATATACAACTCTGCTACTGTTTATTAGGCCCGGTAGAACAAATATTCACTTCGTATGTAAGTGTAAACATAAACAGCGAATGTCAAGGTCTGTGTGCTCTGATCGGGGAGCGATGCGAGCCAGGGAACCATGTCACGGGAATCAGGTTTCACTTTCAATAAACACTGAAGGGCTCACGTATACGTCCGCGGATAACATGTGAGCTGCCCCGAGGCCTTCTGGGTAGGCTGGTTCGACGCAGATTTTGGGGCGCGTGTCCTCAATATAGCCCCGGCTGTATTGACAAATAAGTGGATGTCTTCTTTTCAGGATAGTCTGGATCACTGGAAGTACATTTCCAGGAAAAAAGCCTGACATCACTTACCTTCTGCTCTCTGTTTGCTACAGAAAACAGCTTATGCGCTAACATGCTACATGCTCAAAATGTGGCAACAAAGCAGGTCTGCTTGGTTCTTTTGGGGAATGACTGTAAAGACTTAGAAATAATATGGTCACAGCATGTCCTCGCTGACTGGGACGTTAGTTCAATTTGGAATCAAAATGTAGTGATAGCCTGCAAAAAAGCCTGTGTTCCCGGGATTTAAGGGTGGGTTGTGTGTGTGTGTGTATGTGTGTGTGTGTGTGTGTGGTGGGGAAAATTGAGCCAAATTTGATCTACCCACAACTTATGCAATACCCAATATTTCACTACCAGGTCATTATTGACCCCTAACACCAGCATATTTGACTTCTTTTTTTTAAAGAGACATTTAAAATGTACTAAAATTGTTCAATGATTAACTGAAACATGGTTTGGTGTGTTAGTATAGCTTTTTCTGAGGATACCATGACGCCTTGTTCCAATCCCAAAAACGTAAATGGTACTTTTTACGCGTGTGGACTTGAAAACAGAAACAGAGAAGTAGCTTGCGTTACTGTCTTGTGTGAACACTTTTAATATTGTGTGTGGCGTTTTTCTTTCGCGGGGGGCAACGTGTTCCCTCCCGAGAGCATCGTGCGAGAGTACCGTCGCGTCTGGAGCTTAGCGCCGCCCAAACTGCCCAGAGTGTTTGTTCCTCGTATCCCAGAAAGCATCTGTGGTGCGGCCAGTGTAGTATCTAATGGTTTGTAACTTGAATTCGGTTCTGTTACTAATGCGAGCCTGGTTTACATTGATTTGGAGTGAAATTTGGAAGGGATGCGATGAGTAAGATGTGATCTTTGGTTTGTCATCTAACTAAATCTTATATGTTACCTAACATGTGACCTAAATATATCCTGTGATGTGATCTTTTAATGCAATCTAATTTCCCTATGGGGACAATAAACATGAACTAACTAACTAACTAACTGTATGACGTGTGTTTAAGGTATTGAAAGGGAGAGTGTGTTCATTGGTTTAGCACTCTCCAGGCTTCTGCAGAACTTGTAAATCGACGCTGAATCTTTGCCTTGTCACAGCCGGGAATCAGAAGGAGGAAGAGGAGAGGAATGCGGAGGTATAAAAACTGAGAAGGGTTACTTAAAAAGCAGAGGGAGGAGGAGGAGGAGGAGGAGGAGAGCATGCAAGCTTTCATTCACAGGGCCATTTGCAGCATTATTGAATTCAAGTCATGGGACATTTCTCAGCGGCTTACCTGAGGTTCTTACCTCTAGATGAGGTGCGGGATGAGGCTCGTTCCCCTTCTGAGGTTTCATTCAGAATAACTTCAAACTTTAATGAAAAAGTCTGAATTATGACTCTAAACTCTAAGGCCCTAATCCTCTTCTGTAGTTTTGCTCTAATCTTGCCGCCTATAACCTTCAGAGCTTATGTCGAATTCTAAGAGTCATAATCAGGTGTTCTTGGTTGTAGCCCAGCTGGTGTCTGTAAGTGATTTTTGGATTTGAAAAGAAATCAGAAAATTGAAATATGTCCTAATATTTAGACCTAATAGACCTAATTGCTGACGTGGGATGTGACAAATTAGCAGTTAAAAAGTACACTCCTCTTTAAACACTCAAGGGGTTGCACAGGATCAACCGTGGTCCAGCAGTTTGAAGCTTCGATGCCGTGCTCAAAGGCACCTAAGCCCCCCCCCCAGGAGCCAAACTGGCACCTCTACAGTCCTCCCACCTCCCACTCTCCATCCAGTGACTGAGCTGCTGCCATTACCTGTCACCCTGGGCTCAGTTTGACTAAATCATCTCAACAAGGTCCACGTTTCAACCACATCTCATTGTCTTCACCCCCCGAGACACACACACACAAACACACACACACACATGCATATACATGGTTTAGTAGCCTACTATTCCTCTGGTATAATTGCATTAAGGTCAACTGAATTGTTTCCTGTATTTTCTATCTCCATGGTCCCTATTATGTATGTAAAAATGCAGGAAATGGGATTCAAATCAAACACAGTTGCCTGTGAAGGATCCCCAGACCCCCTGTTTTCTCCCCTCCTCCATGTAGTTGCTAGTAGCCAAGGAGGACACGGAGGATCAACAAAACATGATATACTTCACTCGAGATTCTGTTGACGAAGGTCACCAGACGCCTCAATCTTCTGAACACTGAGAAACACAGAGTTGGAGCTGGTGGTCTTAATTAGCTTCGTAGCAACTTATTTGGTAATGGCTTGAATGGAACGGGCAAAAAAACAAATAAAATCAAAAAGTTACACACTAAAGCCACTTAAGCTTAGCAGTAGGTGGTCCTCTTGCAGCTAAGGGGTCTTTGTTCTCAAAAAACGTCGACCCCTGCTCTACTGAAAGAGACAAAAGACGCTAAAAGAAGTTCAAATCAAAGACAGATAAGACAAGTTCAGTGGTTAGGAACACAGCTTGAAAGAGAGCAGCACTTTGTGCAGCACTCAGATAGAAGAGCCCAAGACTGAATAAAGAATGGATTAAGATGACAGTATTGATTATGATGTGTTTTTTTGTGCTCGCCATCACTTTCTCCGCCTGTCCAATAGCAGTGTCTTAATCACAGCTTTCACTCAGGCACTAACGGCCACGTCTGCCAACGCAGCACACAGCCAGAGTGGGCGGTTTAATGGAATATGGGTCAAACTGGCCTCCAATTCAGTAGTACGGCCTCCAAGTGATTCTCTCTAGCGAGCACACACAGATGGATGCACACATTTTTTGCTTTCCAGTTCTCTCACTTTGACCTCAAACTCATCGGATGTGTTACTTGCGCAGTTGTAGCTTGTGCAGTCTTGCTTTGCTACCGTGCACATTTGTGCTGCGACAACATTTGATTTCACAGATATTAAGTTTAGGGTTGTCTTGCCCTCACTGCAAACACTGCTCTAATATCACACCAAAGAATCTGTTTCACAAACCATATTTTCTTCTTTATGCTAGGACAGATGAACATTCTTCTTCACTCTGACTGTGTACAACAGCGACGCTGATTCCATTGTGGTTTTATCTAAACAAATCCAACAACACAACAGCTACAGCTGCCGTCACTTTCCAACACTTCTACAATCAACGTTGTCCTGACGTACCAGGAGAACCCCCCCTCCAAACCCCATTTAATCCTCTCTTTCAATTGTATTGATTGTTGCTACGCTACCAGCTGGGAGAGACAAGTAGTCCCAGGTCTCGTTTGTTTAACATGAAGTACTTGTCCTCCCTCTGCAAAGCTACAGTTTGTAAAGTAAGCCGAAATACTTAAAAAAGGCTATTTAGCAATGTAAATCCTATTGTGAGTATTGGTTTTGTTTTTTCGCAGGAATGCCATGAGAATTTAGGTGAAAACCTGTGAAAGAGCAATTTAACACTGCATTTTTATCCCATCACACGTTGAAAAAGAGACAAGGCTTGTTTACCGACCGGGAAAAACGGGCCCCAAAAGCTTCTTTTTTCCCCTGGTTTGGGGCGACTTGCTTAAATGTCTCTAAGTTGTCCGTAAAGTAGAACATCAAAGTGTTTCTCGCAGTATTAGCTCATTTTGGGACTGCGTCCTATCAAGGGTCTAAGAGTTTTAAGAGTTTTGCTATTTTAGTTTGTATTGTGTTCACATGGGGCACATTTCTAAATGAACCCAGTTGTTATGTGACTGGCCATTGGTCCACAGGGTTATGGGATTACAGCTATCACACAAATGTTGTCAATCAATCACAAATCAAAAAATCAATGACATTGATTGTGATTGGTGGGCCACTTTGCATGCAGAGGCTGTCTCTGACTCAGTGTAAATGACGTTAAATTACGTAAATTACGTTGCATGCGACACAGACTTCTGTTGTGGATTTGTGTTACGTTTCCAGCTTCGCGGCTCCGAATCGTAACACTAGTTGGGACTCGTCGACGGCACGTTCCACTTCCGACATCGCTCCGGTGCCGACGTTAATACGGCCTGATGTTTCTAATTTAGCTCGGTTTCCTTGGGCTTATGAATCCTGGATCCATAATCAGCCTGATGCTTTAGTGCCCTTTTACCACCACGGGAGGCTGATGATGTCAGGGGGTTAGGCAGATCTAGATGGGGTAACTGCAGAAATGGTCATTGCATTCGAACCTTCTTCTGTTAATATAACATATATTTGAAATAATGTACAATAGGAGCAATTTTGCCCTCACTGACAATGCAGGGTCTTGCATGCGTTGGTCCATCGAATAACAAAAAGTGGGACAGCCCTAAACTAGGCTAATGTGGGCTACATGAGTTTATATAAATGGCTTCAGATCCTGTAGACCAGTCTACAGGGTCTTATATCTGCTCCATTTCCTGTTTCATTGTGATAGTCTTGTTTTCTGCGCCGTCTTGTTTAGTTTTACTTCCTGTCTTAGTTTTCCCGACCTTGTGATTGTCTAATGTCTTCCACCTGTCCCAGCCCCTGTGTCACCTGCCTCTTGTTACCTCGTTACCCTCTGTAGTCAGTCTTTGTGTCCCCCTTGTCCTGTGTTAGATCATTATTTCAGCTTGGTGTGTCTAAGGCTTCCTGTTTTGTCTCTAAGTTCCTGATTCCACTGATTCCTGTTTTGTCTTTTACGTATTTCTGGATTTCTTTACCTGCTTTTTCTTTCGCTAGACGCTTTTTTATGACATGTTCAAGCTCTACTTTGCCCACGGTCTCTGCACTTGGGTCCTACATTCTCTAAAGCTCGTGACAGATAGACAATTGCAGGGCTCCCGTTTCCTCCCTGTCCCTGGTGATTACCTCAGCCTTGTCTGTTTTTCTCTCCATTCGGGAGCACATTGTCAAACAGCGGCATCTCACAATCGCTCCGTCAACCCTGCAGAAAGATAGAAAGATTTATGTAAACAACATCTAACACCTTTGACGTGCTGGAGGGGGGACAGACAACGGCAGGGAGAGGGAAAACCAGAGACTTGTGGTGTGAAAACAGCAGCACTGAAGCACATAATTCACACAGGGAGCCGCGATGGAAGCAAGATTACAGAACAATACATGTTAGATTTTATTGGTTGGTCTTATCAATCTGCTGCCGCATGTGCACAAGTGCTCATTGTTCTTTGGCGAAGATCATGAGTCTGAGTACCGACAGACCACCTAGCATCCGTCCTGGAGCAGACAATAAACAACGCAGGGCTCCGTGTGAACGTTCTGACAGTATCCTGGCAAAGCTGCGAGTGTGTATGAGTGGTAAAAGTGCTGTGTGAACAATCTGGGCGAGCTAGGCCCGCAGCCAAAGTAGATGACACCGACAGACATTACTGCGTGTGTGCGAGGAATAAAATGGGTCTGCCTGCAAAAGCGTTTTCTTTCACCGGCAGAAAGTAAAAACTTGATTGGGAACAGAGGTGCCTATTACAGTCAGAGGTAATAATAGGGTGGAGGGACGGCAAACATCACAGAACAAAAGAAAGTCCTCCTGGCAGGCAAAGTGGTGTAGGAGGGCGTGTGTGTGTCTGTGTGTGTGTGTGTAGTGGGAGGGGACAGTTCCTTGTGTTGTCTGGGTGCTTATTTACTGCAGGAGCTGGTAGCCAGACATGCAAAAAAAATGGGGAAGCGAGCCAGCAGACTAAGACTAGAATAAGTATCTGGTGATCACCTCCCAAACAAGCACAGTTCCATCTTAGAGAAGACCTCTAGTTGGTGTGTAATCGCCATGTCAGGGGGGGTTGTGAAACACAAATGCTGGTTTTTTTGGGGATAAATGTGTGGCCGGTTGTTACTGGCCACATAAAAGCAGGGGATTGAAAAGGACCAGTTTCTCGGGTCAAGCTTTCACCGTGTGTGAGTCGAACTAGACAGAAGCCTGGCAAAATGGCAGCACCAATCTTCCCGTCTAAAATCATTTTAAGGCCTACAAAACCTACAGGGATTGTAACAGGGGAACACTTAGAGGCAGAGTCGGAGTGAAAGGGAGGAAGATTTGGTGAAAGTCAGCACAATCACAGGGCCCAGAACACTACAATGACATAGAGGGAAAAGAGGGTGATTGACATGTAGCAAAGGGTCACAGGTCAGAGTTGAACCCATGGCCGCTGTGTAGAGGACTAAACCTCTACACATGGGCGCCCGCTCTACCAGGTGAGCTAACCAGGCACCCACAATGACCCACTGACATTCAGACATGTCTTGCCGTTAGCCATACAGTCTATGTCCAAGACGTTCCACTTCTGGGAGTGATGTCAAGGAAGGTCTGGCAATGCGTGACTAGAATTTTAGTATAATGATTTTATTTAATCATTATTTAATCAAAATTGAATGTTATTTAGGTCTGGTTCCCCATAGAATACACCTGTGGTTTCTCTCCCTCCTCATATCCACAAAGACCTGTTTAAGGTATTGGACGATCCCGAATGAAGGCAGACCTGGATCAATTTACCGGTCATGGGCTCAAGGCCGAAGGAGCAAGGACAGGAGGATGCCGAATTAGTAGAATGAACGAAAACCACCCGTTATCTTGAGATCTGGCCAAAATGGCAAAACGGTTTGACTTGCAAATGATTCACGACCAGTTGACTGTAAATTCTCTATCCAGATGATCATGTACGATAGCGTAGGAACAGGGGAACGCATTGTCCAAAAGCAGACAGGAAGACTTCAAAGTCATACACAACAACCACTGAAGTACATTGTTGCATATCAGGCCAACGGTATCTGGATATTCAGACTTTTCCATCCATTGTTCTTTGCATTTACAACTGGTAATATAATGACCTCTTGTTATCTCAATTGTGCCTGCGTTGTGATGAGATTTTAATATGCAAATTACTCAGGCAGGGCTGGCAGATGTGCTTCCCTGTTCCTCAGTGCTGTAGTACTCCAGATTGGTCTTGGTCTCAAGACCACTTTATGAAAGTCTCATCTCGGAGTCAACCACATTTTTACTCGTTCTTGTCTTGGACTGAGATAAAGAGGACTCTTTCATCTATTTTAAGACCACAACTGCAGGGATACGACTACATTGTCTATGCATTGCCTGATTTATTTGTTGACCTGTGAACCCATTGCTTCAAATGCAAAAAGTAACTCCAGTCATTGCTAATGTTTTACTGTTGACCCCCATTCCTCGTCCCCCTTAACACGCACTCCAAACAAAGTGAATGTAGGTGACAAGAGAATAAGCTCTGGCTGTCTGGGAGATGTCCGTCAAATCCTCTGTATTTCATGTTCACTACCTAAACCATGCAGAGTTAATTTGCAAAACATCATCTAAAAGAAAACACACAGCAGTGTAAATTCTGCATTGTGGCGCTAGCGAAGCTAGCTAGCTAACCATCTGCCTCTGATCCAAATCTCTTCCAAAATCTCTTCACCCAAAGTAATTTATCGAACATAAGCTGTACATATTAGCTAGTTGTGTATGTTTCAGGGATGTGACTTCAGCTGTTTGGTCTGGTCTGGTCTTGGTCTTGGCTCTGCCTTGGCAACCCATCCACTCCCCTTACATACTACTCTCTAAACCCCGTAAGATGCTGCTCTACCTGGTTCGGAGTGGAACGGGTTGGTCTTGGTCTTGACTTAGTCTAACCCCTCAAAGTCTTGGTCTTGTCTTAGTCTCAACCCCTCAAAGTCTTGGTCTTGTCTCAGTCTTGATACACTCTGGTCTTTGTGGCGACTTGATTTTGGTTTAAATTACATTTGAAAGACTTACAAGCTGCTGCTACTACTTGTAGTAGCAAGGAAATAGCAGCAGGAAGAGATGGAGTTAGTTGACCTTTGAACTTCTCGGGTGGATTTCATTCTTCAGAATCGTCAACCTCCCAAGATCCCATCTCAATGTGAGCCTGACTACTTCCAAATGGGGTCTGGCTGATCCGATTTCATTCTGTTCCCATTACTTTCTGCATGCATTTACCCCTGCATTAACGTGTGGGACTTCTTATACCAATGACCTATCCAGATCCAGGTGTACATTTATGTATTTGAAGATGCAGTGTCTCACCTTCTGTTTCAGTTTCCACGTCACTGTTCACGGTGTGTATTCCTGGTCTGTGTGAGGTCACACATTCTGACACATTTGATTGGACACATTATTTTCACTGATTAATAACCCTTAACATAGACAGTGATGCAAGTCTTAAAAGGAAGTGATGGACTGTAAACATTTTACTCTTGACACGGGCATACACTAGCTTCCTACTTTGGAATTTAATTATAATCAGTTCTGACAACCTCATTTAAGACATAAACCCAACCCCCTGCTCTGAAAAACAAATTGGCACTTGGAACAAAGCTGCCACTCAGCAATTTCAACAATAGTTTTATCCTTGAAAGGGACTTCAGATAGAAAAGCACAAACCCTTTCAGAGACCAAGAGACTACTCACAGGCCGGGATTACACCGGGTCCACCCATCCATGCAGCCTATGCATTTCCAAGTTCCTGGGAAACAAATCTTAAAATCAGATTTGTATGTTGTTTTGGAGGCTGGCAGTCAGCCAGCCAGGCCTGACGGTGAGCTGTGAAACCTTCAAGGCCAGATGTCGTGTGTGTGTACATTACATTATAGATTTGTGAATGTCTGCTGACGTTACACTAAACGCTTCGTGGTATTTGTTTCTGTGGTGTTGAAAGGATAAGTTCCCATTTTGTCAGAGTCTTTCATTTTTAAAAACGACTTTTATGCTAGAGCAGTATGTCTCGTACATCAAATGTAGTTATTCGTCACTGTTTCACCTGTCCATGCGTTCTATTGGTCAGCCAAAGCTGATGTTAAGCTTCAGCAGTCTAATAAATTAGGTAACTTCCAACATCTTTGTGTGAATTTGGAACTAAAGTGAAAGTAACTTTGGAAGACACACACTTGATTGACTCAGCGTTGAAGTCAGTTTTGCGTGGAATGAAGACCGGGTTTTGACCCCTATTACAATGGAACCACATAGGAAAGGGATCTCTTCAGGGTCTGTGTGATCAGGAGGAACAATGACCAACATGTGGGCGTTCAGACCACACAGTTTAAAAAATGTCTCAAAAGCAATTGGCAAAAAAAGCAGATGATTTCTCCAAGATTCCTGCATGTGTAAGCATGGGATGCCGGTATGATGTTTATTATTATATGGAAAATGTGTCAATAACACAAGAAGAAATGCTCTTATGTTTCAAATCAGAGTTTGCTTATTGCATTTGTTTTTGTTAAAATTGGCCCCAGGAAGTCTGGTTTGAGAAATGGATCCATGATTTTGGCTCATCACACATGCACAGCCGTTTCTGATATCACATAATACAAAGAAATCTACCGAAAATCTGCACCAGCACATATTGGATTGACTATCTGGCATTGCTTGATGATGCTGCTGTCATTTAAATGAAGGATGGGGTGAATTCTTGACGCAGTACTATACTCCGAAGAGTTTTTATGTACATAATGGCCTAGGCTGCAAACCACGTCCCTGCAGCCCCAATGAGGCAAGTGGACCCTGCAGCCTCACGGGCCAATACTTCGGAACAGCGAACAACTGTAATAATGATTACCTAGGACATGGGTACCGAGTCGATATGTTTTCCTGCTAATTGGATGTGACCAATTTTAGTGCTGCTAATTAGCTTGAAACGCTAGTAGTCAAGGCCCTGGTGAAGTGAAAATAAATCGCTATTTCAAGTTTTATAAAGACAGTACTGTTTTGTTTAGAGGCAGGCGCCATCTTGGGAAAACATTATTATAATATTATTATGAGCTAATTAGCGGTTTGCGCTAAAACTGTTCACATTCATTTGGCATGAAAATGGTTGACTCGGTACCCATGTGTCTTTAACCCCAAGGTTCATTTTGCGCCTGAATCCCCCGCCCCCCCGGCTGCAGAAAGCAGACTGGGGCTGGATCAGAAGGGCCTTTCTTGAAAAAAAGAGAAGTGTCCTAACCACAAAAGATCCTTTAACCCTTGTGTTGCCTTCCCGTCAATATGGAATTCATTGTCCTCGTAGGTTAACTAATTTTTTGGGACGCTTTTCCAAGTTTTCTTTCTTCAAGTTAATTTTTTTTCACTAGTACCACCAGATTCCCCACTAGCCAATCAACTTAATACTGCTAGTTTTACACTAAATTAATTTTTTATTTATATATATATAGTTTATGATCCCCTTTCATATGAAATTATACCTCAATTTTGAGTAAAAAATAAAATAATCTGAAATGACAAAATTATTTCAAGTATAGTTTCGATTGAGTTGAGTTGGTACTATTTAGAAACCATTTCATTGTTTCCTCGAATGCTATTCGATATAATAAAACACCCACTATTCTATGTAATTAGAGATATGATCTTTCACTTTCTCCGTGAAGAGCCTTGTATAGAACCATCCGTGTTAGTTTTGGGTAATTTGCTTGAAAGAAACCCACATTTTTTGAATACGGGTCAAATTGGAGTAGAGTTGAGTTTGACGCCCCCCACCTAAGTGCATGCTCTGTGCGTTGTGGGTCTGTTTGTGTGTATACACCACATATTCCTAAAATGGGCTCCACACAGGATGACACATGAGGTTGTGTCACACTGATATCATTTAACGAGGGAGTGTATTAGCTCCCAAGTCCGGATTTACAGGATTTGCTCTCAGACAACTCTGACACCCCTGACCTCAGATCTGTCTGGGATGTTTTAGTAAAGCCTGCAGAATCCAGGTATACACATTCCCTTCCATTGACTGTTGTGAGCATCGTGTCATCGCTGAAGACAAACAAAAGCGTGGGAATAATACAATTACCCAGTACTGTAGTTAATAATCTCAGTGACAATCCAGATGCCTTGCAATGGCGTGTTCTGCTCTCGCCTTGTCAAAGCATATTAAAGGAGCATTGTACTGCGCCACAATACGCACCATTGTTCCCTGTCAGCGCTGTCACACGGGGGCCGTAAACAGTGAGGTTGGCTTTCGATAGGGGCCTACCGTGGGGCCGTTCAGGTGCTGCTGGGAGCGCTCGGCATTGTTGAAGTCCAGGCCAACGTGTGACTCAGACACAACAGAGAACAATGTATGTCAAAAGCAGTGAATAGAGGTCTGAGTGTCAGTGACTGCCGTACATTTAGCAACACTCAAGATCTGATGTGAACATGCTGTGTACAGTCAACAGCCATTTAGGAAGAAAGATGCATGAAGGAAACAGGATGCAGGTTTATCTTAGTCAAGATAAGAAACTGCACATGTAGTGTGATTTAATCTGATTTGGAACGTGTATTGTGTCCAAAAGCTACAGATCACTATTAAAAGCCAAAGTCCTGACCGTGTAGCACACGTCGGGGATTTCGCGCCACAGGGATCAATGAGTGTCTAGAAGACGCCGAAATCTGTTCTCGCACCGTCTGTGATCCCTCAGGCCGGCCGAGCTGTCTCCGTGTCGGGCTCGCCGGCAGAGACAGCGTCCACCAGACGCAGCGGTCATTACTGTCCTTATCAAAACCCTGTCGCCATAGTGGACAGATACCCTGCTGGCGAGCCATCTGTCCTTCAGGTGTAAATCGATGGCGGTCTTAGTCCGCTGTGAGCCGTCCATAACGTCCTCAAACGTCCAAACGCTGTGAGAGCTGAGAGTTGGAAAGAGATAAATAATGATGGTGAGAAAGAGAGGAGAGAGCTAGCGAAGGAAAAACTCAGACCCTGAGTCAGAAACTGGCCCGATTGCCAGGGTCTGTCTGCCAATCGGAAGGTTGGAAGTTCCACGTCAAAGTGTAAAAATAAAGGCTAAAAACACCCCAAAACATCTCAAAAGAAAATCATATTGCAATTAATACAATCATTTGTATATGGTTCAGAATCCCTCCAGACTAGCTCAGCAAGAACGGGCAGACTGACGCATGTTTTTTTACGCATCAGAGACCTAGTATTTAACTTGCCTTTTCATGCGGTTTCTTTAAAATTGAAAGAATTAGCCGGTGGGTGCCTTTGACTACGTTCAAAAAGAAGATACTAGTTAATCACAAGCTATTGAAAGCCCTGTAAGTACTATGTAGTTCATTGTGCTGGGCATCCCAGGTGAACAGGTCTGTACGAACGCTGCCAAAAAACCTGCGTTACTACACATATCATTCAGACCGTCAAATTCTACACCTGTAGGCTCTCATTCAGGCTCGTTCATTGGACAGTTTTGGTGATGTCATCAAAGCTACACGAACCTAACTTGACGTGCAAGACGGTTTGTTACACAGAACGACCATTGGAACCTGGGTGAGGGCAAGAACTTTCATCAAATACCTGGCAGGTGATTGGAGGATCCAAGTGTCTGTCAAAATCAGACGAAAGCCAATCGGGAGAAAAGCATCTTTTCTATCAAAATTACAATTTACACTCAATTGTTATTACACACATCCTCAGTACCCTTACATGCACTATCAGGGCGGGGGCTGCCTATAGAAAGGCACCCCAAGCAGTTGGGGTTCAGTGCCTTGCTCAAGAGCACCTTGGCACCTCTCCAGTCACCAGTCCACCACCAATGCGGACTTGACCACACCACCATGTGGACTTGAACCAGAGACCCTCCGGTTCCCAACCCAGCTGATGATGATCATAGCATGCCATGGGTAGAAACAAGACAGAGCTGTGTTAAGGTTTGTGTGCTCTCTGCCGTCTCTCAAGCAGACCCTAAAATAACCGAACACAACCCGGAACCGTGTATCAGCGGTCCGCACGTCCAACACGGCGTGTTCTTTGTGCCAGAGTGATGGACACGACAATGGCCTCTTTCTTTTTCCACTGACAGAAGCGCTGAGCGGCCCTAATTTCCAGGTTCCCACCACTCCCGCTGTCTAGGAGGCAGGAAGAGAGCTGCACATGTCATAACACGGCCTCGCCGGGTCGGCCTCGATGGCTTTATAATGACCACGAAGAGGAATGCGTTTGTTTATCCTCATGGAAACGGTGTCAGTCGCTCCGGGACTGTGACAGATGAGCGGTGCGGCGCCCGTCATTCCACAGGCGCGGCGTCTCCGAACTCCACACCCCGGCAGATTGAAGTGTGAGGCGCATCTTTGTTTTGATTTAAATACATATTCATATGCCAGATAGTTTGATTCCAGATGTCAAGACCGTCATTACAATAAACTTGTTGCTGTCTGTCTGTCTGTCTTTCTATCTGTGTGTATGTCTGTCTGTCTGTCTTTCTATCTGTCTGTCTGTCTGTCTTTCTGCCTGTCTGTCTGTCTGTCTGTCTTTCTATCTGTCTGTCTGTCTGTCTGTCTGTCTGTCTTTCTATCTGTCTGTCTGTCTGTCTGTCTGTCTGTCTGTCTGTCTGTCTGTCTGTCTGTCTTTCTGTCTGTCTGTCCGTCTGTCTGTCTTTCTTCCTGTCTGTCTGTCTTCCTGTCTGTCTGTCTGTCTGTCTTTCTATCTGTGTGTATGTCTGTCTGTCTGTCTTTCTATCTGTCTGTGTGTCTGTCTGCCTGCCTGTCTGTCTGTCTGTCTGTCTGTCTGTCTGTCTGTCTGTCTGTCTGTCTTTCTATCTGTCTGTCTGTCTGTCTTTCCATCAGTCCATCTGTCTGCCTGTCAGTCCGTCTGCCTGCCTGTATGTCTGTCTGTCTGTCTGTGTGCCTTTCCATCTGTCTGTAAGTCCATCCATCTGTCTGTCTCTCTCTCTGTCTGTCTGTCTGTCTGTCTGCCTGCCTGCCTGTCTTGCTATCTGTGCGTATGTCTGTCTGTCTTTCTTTCCGTCAGTCCGTCTGCCTGCCTGCATGTCTGTCTGTCTGTGTGTCTTTCCATCTGTCTGTCAGTCCGTCTATCTATTTGTCTTTCCTCCTGCCTGCCTGTATGTCTGTCTGTCTGTCTTTCTATCTGTCTGTTCGTCCGTCCATCTGTATGTCTGTCTGTCTGTCTTCTTCTCAAATCTCTTCATTTTCTTTCCTGACCTTTTTCCTTTCACGAGTCAGTCCAGTATGGCACTTATCTCCAGCTTCAACCTGTCTTTACATCTTTTTTCTCGCGCTCTCCCTGATGGTTTGACATTTCTGTCCGCCTGACAGATAAAATAACCTCTCCTTCCGTTGTCTCCCCCCCCCCCCCCCCCCCCCCCCCCAGCCAAACTGATATTATTCTGTTCTCTGCGCTGTCAGGGCCGGTCTATGTCATCGCTCCTTGATGTTCTGTGACTCCCTCCGTCTCCTCTTCCTCTATCTTACCCAGTTTCAGCTAACACCACTCTACTGACGCACTGAATCCTGGCAGCAGGTCTTCTTCATGCCAGGCCTCGACAGCATTGTTCTTTTAGGCCAGAAGAAAAACTTAGCCCATCCTGTGGCGCTGCAGCCAACTCTTTTACAACCTTGTTTTCGCTCCCAGGTGAAATACTTTCACACCAGCTCTGAGCCGGGGTAGATAGAGAGGCGCGGGGCGAGAGGTGACGAGTGTTTCCGGCTCTCAGGCCGGAGCTATGCCCCGGCGCTGCAGATAACAGCCAGGAAAACAGGTAATCAGTTAAATAGGTATTCAATGGTGTGTGTGTCTGTGTGAGTTACGCTGTGCATGTGTACAAGCTCACACACTATCTTACAAAAACAGGGTTATAGCAACAATTTGTCTTGCATAAGTTTGCGATGCATTCCAGCTGCAAATGTCTGCACATGAGATACATAAAAACATCCAGAGGTTAAGTTAAAATGTCACGTGCACAGCTAAAGAACCACATGAGGCACACATTCTTTGTAGGAAACTCTTCAATCATGCAATTTCTACTTATTTTTTTCCCAACATGGGCCTTTATTTTGTGGAATTAGCAGCTACACTTGACATGTTTCCCAACCAGAAAACAAATATTAAGATTTTGGTTGCACAAATCTTTTATGCAAATGAATCACTTTGAGGAATGGATCTCACAAATCCTCCCCAGACATGTGGAACCATGTGACGAGGGGTCGGGGTACGCATTTAAAGGGCCACTCCGTTTTCATGAACGATACGAGTGAAATTAAAAATAGTGTTGAAGCTGTCGATGAAAAAAAAACAATATGACTTGAAACTAATATAAATAGTGTTCATAAGTGTAATATTTTGCCACACCGTTTGACATGATTCTATGTAATGGCTTAGATTTACATACAACAATGAGCAATTTCAAGAGATTTTTTTAAATGAATATATTAAAGGGACAGAAACAGGATTTAAAGCGATAGCACTGAACAATGGCTGTATTGTTCCGAAGCATCTATATACTAATATTTCTATATACCATGTCTAGTATGGATATGTTATTATTTAATCTGATAGAGATAGATGGTTTAGAAAGAAGAAGAAAGGGAAGGAACAAAAACAGTGTAAATGTGTGTAGGTGTGTATGCATCTGGGTCTATAATGTGTAATAAGTGAAGCGTAAAAATTTGTATTTCCTAAAAGATATTTGTATTTCATTTTACTCCTTTTTGAACATGGGAATTTTTTGTTTAAATGGCTTTAAATCATTTTGGAAGATCTAGCTGAGAAGTACAGTGCATGACCTTATTTGTCATTTTACTTATATATACAGTATGTATGCATGGATGTATGGCGATATATTTTTATTTTAATGTGTTACATGTTCAAATAAACTACTACTACTACTATGACCAACTCACATGTAATCAGGGCTGTCCTCAGCTAAAGACATTTTTAGTCGAGTAAAACTCCATTTACGGCGTTTGGTGTTTTTTTGCCCCCAGCGTCGCCTTCCAGGCAGCAATGGTTATCTTCAGGGTTAAGGTCAGGGTTAGCTGCCTGGAAGGCGACGCTGGAGGCAAAAAACACCATCATGCTCCATTTACTTATTTCTTGGAAATAAATCATTCAGCATGAAAAAGCATAGAAGATGAGTGAAGACTTCTTATTCGACTAAGAACAAAACAATAGATTTGCTGACTAATCGACTCAGAAGGGGCAACTAATTCTATTTCTTTATGTATATTTTTTTTCTTATGTCTACCTAACGTGTATTTTTGGTGTTCTGATGTGTATAAAAAAAATCTTTTGAGCAGCTGTAGCATAGGAATTTCCCCAGTTTGGGATTAATAAAGCCTATCTTATTTTATCTAATCTTTTTTGCACTACCTCTAGTTTTCCAATTATTTTGGGAATAAATGGTCAAAAAATCTAAGTTGTAGACTAAGTTAAGCTAATTTCTTAGTTACAAAGGCTAAAAACCTAGGATGGAATATTAATAGACTGATAGTTAAGATCAGAGGAATATATGTTGGTGGATAATCTCAGACTTTGAAAGCTATGTAAAAATTCCATTTACATTGTTTTTTAAATGTTTTTTTTTAAACACACCAACGTTCTATTTAAAGTACGATCTGATCCTTAATTTGACTTGTTAATAGTGGTGTAGGGATCCATTTATGTTATTTTTTGGGCAGTTGGATTTAAAAAAACATTTAGGAAAATTAAAAATCAAAGTCAAATGTGACCTATTGATATTTAAAAATGTACGCGCATATTATCAAGTCATAACAAGAGTAATCTCAAGACACTTTTTAGTTTCTAGTATGACTACATCTGTGTACGGTCTGGAAAAAAAAAAAACACCACAACACCACTGTGCTCTCATTCCACTCATCACCGAGACAATTGGTTTAAGGGAAGACACCCAATTCATCACACAGGTGTATTGTCTGTTTGCCATATCATTTTGACGCTGCACTCCTGCAGGTGCATGATGGTTATGTCTGCATCCGGAGGGTGGGTACCTTACTCACTGCCTGTTTATCTTTGCAACAACAATCTCTAACCGTGGATGCTAAGCGCCGATAGCAGCAGCGTTCATCAGACTACAAAGACCAGACAGACAGATGGGAAGCCCCCCCACCCACCTTCACTTAGCGTGGCTATCACAAGTCACTGCACTGATCTTGATTTCTGTAACATTCATGTGGATCAGTTAAAAATGGAGGGTGTCTGTGTGTTCTCGTTTTACTACATTTGTGGGGTCCATAAACCGGGACTAAAGTATAGTTGTGGGGGCCCGACAGCTTTGTGAGGCCAAAAGGCTGGACCCCACAACTTTAAAGACTTGGTTTTAGGATTAGTGTTAGAAATAGGTTATGGTTAGGGTGGGGGGGAGGGTTAAGGTTAGGTATTTAGTTGTGATGGTTAAGGTTAGGGTAAGGGGCAAGGGAATGCATCATGTCAATGACGGGGTCCCCACAAAGATAGCGAGACAAACTATCGGCAGCTCTGGCTCAGTGGCAGAGCGTTTGCTGTCATTTGGAAGGTTGGTGGTTCAATTCCTGGCCCCCATGTCGAAGAGTCCTTGGGCAAGACACTGAACCCTCACTTGCCATCATTGTGTGAATGTACCTGATTTTATAATAAGTATTATGAGTAGGTGGCACCGGAAACTCACTATACAAAAACAGTCCATTTACATTTACTGTGTGTGTGCGTGTGTGTGGGAAGACAGAAAAAGTCACACTGAGTAATTACTGTGTTTAATTAATTATACTCCCAATAAGAAAGGAAGTAATTGTTGGACTCAAGCACTGTTCACATACAGATGCTTATCCAGCCTTGGGCTTTTTGCCAATTTTCGCTCTTTTTTTTTCTTCCTTTTGTCCACTTGATCAAAGCTGGAGACCTTCAGTTTAATCACATACAAAGAAAAACAAATCAACTGTGTATATATATGTATAACCTCTCATAGCTATTATTTGAGCTCCTATTAGCTAATGTTGGGATTCCAGCCTTGTGCAGGGATGACAACTGCTTTGTAGGTTGCTCTGCTTTTTGCTTCGCCGCGATCAGTCTCCATAAATCACTGAGCTGACGCTTGGAAATACAGCGGTGGGACGCGGCTCGCCTGACCGCCCCGGATTAAAGGGGGGGGAGGCCTTTTCATACACAACTCAGTTAGCACGGAGCAGAGGATGGGAGCTTGACACCTAAATTACCCACAAAGCAGTGCAGATTAATCACTCATTCCTGTGCAAGCCCCGGCATGTAGCTCTCTTGACACACACAGGCAGATACGGCTCTCCCCACACACACACACACACACACACACACACATACACACACACACACATACACACATTCTGTGTCAAACGTCGTGACTTTTTTGTAACCTAGATGCGGCCCGCTTGCTCCGCTGATGTCGTTTGATTGCAAAAGGAGGCGGCCCGTTAATCACACACAGCTCAACCCCGCTTGTTCCGCTGACTCAGGTATTTGCTTTAAAACAACAGAAATCCGTCGTTTAGCCGCGCCGCGATGGCGCCGCGCCGCGATGGCGCCGCGCCGCGATGGCACACAAAGGCGAGCCGAGGCTAAGGCAAACACAGGCGGGTGAAAAACTCACACGTGCTTCAATTATCTTATCTTACGCGGAAAAGTAATGGAGATCAGTCCTTACGTTCTCTTAGAACGACTCGCCTTTCTATTGGCTCGTCTCCCGTCACATGCACAAATACCAGATCCGTTCCATACAGATCCAGCACGCCCTTCCGGTCTCTGTTTTTCCCTCTCTTGCTTATCTCTCTCTCCCCTGCCACTTGTTCCTCCTAGGGTTTTTCTCTGTGATTTTTCCAAATGTAATAAGTCAGTTGATATCCCCGGGGTGGGGGTGGCCTGTTGTGTCCCCCTCCAGATAGAAGACTTACCCAGGAGGGACTAAGAAAAGGATGAGGGACCCCCCTGGGTCACACAGCACGAGCAGAAACCTAGAGAGGAATGAAGATTTAAAAATGTGGGAAAAATTGAGGTACATGGATCATATATCATAAATAAGTGCATGATTATAACATGACTGAGACATCTACATCCTATGTCCACACACACACACACACACACACACACACACTGTTTGCTTCTCTGTGTTCTTGTGTTGTTTCTACGCTTGTTAACCACCCATTGTGTTATGTTGTGTTATGTTTGACTAATTTAAAAAAGAGATAGATGCATTATTATCACAGAGATATTGGTCATATCATACCATCTGCACACATTCACAAAGATAATTAAATGTAGATTTGTGCTCTGTCACTATGACATAACATAGTTGCATCTGAAAAGCCTAATCATCTGAATGTGTTACTCCAAGCCAGTCAAAGTTAAAAAAAATTAAAAAAAGTGTGTCCACCCATCCATCCATCCCTTTTCATCTGCTTATCCGGTATCAGGTCTCGGGGGCGGCAGCTCCAGTAGGGGACCCCAAACTTCTCTTTCCCGAGCCACATCACCCAGCTCCGACTAGGGGATCCCGAGGCGTTCCCAGTCCAGGTTGGAGATATAATATCTCCACCTAGTCCTGGGTCTTCCCCGAGGCCTCCTCCCAGCTGAACATGCCTGGACCACCTCCCTAGGGACCCCCCAGGAGGCATCCTCACCAGATGCCCGAACCACCTCAACTAGCTCCTTTCGACGTGAAGGAGCAGCGGCTCTACTCCGAGCTCCTCTCGGATGACTGAAATTCTCACCCTATCTATAAGGGAGACGCCAGCCCCCCCTCCTGAGGAAACCCACTTCAGCCAATTGTACCCTGGATCTGGTTCTTTGGGTCATGACCCAGCCTTCATGGCCATAGGTGAGGGTAGGAACGAAACTTGCCCGCTAGATCGAGAGCTTTGCCTTCTGGTTGTGGTATTATTTGGAGTTTATTTGCCTTTGGAGGCAGAACATTCCTAATAAAAGCTTCATGTTGGACAGTTTTTGTGTGGTTTCAGTTTCTTAACACTTGCCATCGCCCACTGTGACCTCTCAGTCAGCTGGCTGGTCGGCAGATCGGATCCGAAGGAGAGCGACAGATGGTCTCGCGCTACGATGTGAAGAACATCGTGTGTACTTGTGGGGCGCCCCGATGGCTCACCTGGTTTGGCGTGCCGTGTCCTTACGAGCTGTCATTGTGCAAGGGCGACCTGTGACCCTTTGCTGCGTGTCACTCCCTCCCTGCCCCCTTTCCTGTCTTCCGCTAGGCCGAAAACCAGCACGCGTGTGTGTCAGTCTGGCCGTCTCTCCCCGCCGTAGACACAACTGAGGCGTCAGGTTTTACTGGGTCAGGGCGACAGGTGCTGTAGAGGATGAGCAAAAACACTTAACCAGGAATAGATTTGATACCTGTGGAGATTAGGTGAGTTAATATGTTCCAAATCTTTGGAGATGTATTTTCTATGAGTAGCCCCCCCCCCACATGTCAGGCTAATGACACATCGGGCTGCACCAGGACTAATTAATTCACTGAACGCACATAGTACTGATGACAGTCGGTGTGATGGGAGAGCCGTTACCTGGGAAATGTCTTCTGGTGGACGCGGGGCATCAAGACACGGAGGAGGACTGAGAGCGGAGGACTGTGGAGTGACCTGGGAAACTTTGGAGGAGGGGGGTGAACCCAAACAACAGAGAGGTACGCAACCATTGGAAAACGGGATTTTAGAACGGCTTACTCTCTTTAGAATGGTGATTTCTTTATTTAATTGTTTTGACTTTACAGAGGATTCGCCTACATTTTTAATTTTTTGTTTGTATGGAAATGCATCGTAAAAAAATCTAATTGGGACAAAAGCATGTGGTCCCAACCTTCCTACAGTACACTAGGTGTGTGTGCGTGTGCATGCGTGTGTGTGCGTGCATGTCTGTGTGAGTGTGTGTGTGTGTGCACGCGTGTGTGTGCGCATGTGCGTGTGTTTGTGCATGTGTGTCTGTGTTTGAAGATGTGTGTGTCTGTGTGTGCGTGTATGTCTGTGTGAGTGTGTATGTGTGCACGCGTGTCTGTGCGTGTGAGCATGCATGTGAGCGTGTGCGTGCATTGGCGTCTGTGTGTGTGTTTGTGTATGCGTGTCTGTGTGCGTGTGTTTGCGCATCTGTGTGTGCTTGCGCGCGTACGTGCGAGTGTTTGTTTGTGTGCGCATGCATGTGTGAGTCTGTGTGTGCATGCATGTGAGTGTGCGCGTGCATTGTTGTCTGTGTGAGTGTGTGCATGCGTGTCTGTGTGTGTGCATATGTGTGCGTATGTGTGTGTGCGCGTGCATGCGTGTGAGTGTGTGCGTGTGCATTGGTGTCTGTGTGTGTTTGTGTGTGTGTGTGTGTGAGTGTAGACAGTAGAAAGATAAACAGCAGAGCTTGTAAAACCTTATAAAGGTGTCATCCCCTTGACTTTCATTAATGGGGGAAAACGCCGTAAAGGTTGAGTCTTTTCTTGGAGATAAAAAAGGAGGAGAAACGCTTTCATTTTTTTTTTTTTACATTTTCAATCTTTACCAGTGTCCCTTTTTTATTCTCATTTAATAAAGCTCCTTGAAATCTTAATCACCTTTTCTTTCATCACACAGAGAACAAGTGTCTCCACAACCTTCGAGCTGTTTTAAAAGCCAAACAGAGGGAGGGACTGGAGGACTGGGGGACTGGGGGACTGGGGGACTACCCCCCCCCCCCCAGTCTTCCTCCGAGACTAAACACCAGCAAACTACCGAGTGGGATGGAAACCAAGCGAGCCCTGCTGTCTGACTTACCCCCCCCTAATTCACACAAACACACACACCCTGTACACTCGCACCCACTTTAATCTCCCGAGACGTTAACTGGGCGTCAATGGGAGGCATTTGACTTTCATGACTCCCTGCAGCTACTGAAATCCGCCCCGCCCAGCTCATTTTGATAACAGTTTCAAAGCCGCGTGGAGCTTTTTATGTATCTTTTCACACTCAGCGCCGAGGAATGCCAAGCGCGAGCAGCTGGGGATTGTGGGTATGTGACGGTGTCATGTGATGGGGAACCAGGGGCAATCAGGTCTTCATTGTTTACCATAGTCACCCATATTACCCATAAGGAGGGGGCTACAGTCATACACACATCAGCTTGTAAAGAAAGTGTTTGTGAGGACTCCTAGGCCTTCTGGGCTCGTGGCAATCAACAGCTATTTTTGACTATTCTTTTGATGTTTTATGGCGCTTTTTATTGTTATTTTTTTAAACACGTGTCCAGGGACCTCCCTAGATATTTCGAGGTCTTAAGCCCAACGTTACACCCTTGTACTAAAGTAAAAGTATTATCAGGAAAATGTACTCATGTATTAAAAGTAAAAGTACTCAAGGTAGAAAATTCCTCCCATGGTAGAAAGTGTAAAGGATCCAAGCAGCTGGACTTGTAGGTGGTTATGTTGTTGCTAGGTTACTTTGTAATAAAACATCAGATTTTAATAAAATACATGTGTTTGGTGTCCAGAAATCTTTATATACTAGTAGATACTAGTAACTAAAGTAACTAGTAACTATAGTAAATAGTAACTAAAGTAAATAGTAACTAAAGTAACTAGTAACTAAAGAAACAAGTAACTAAAGTAACTAGTAACTAAAGCTTTCAGATTAACCTAGTGGAGTAACTAAAGTAACTAGTAACTAAAGTAACTAGTAGCTAAAGCTGTCAGATGGATGTAGTGGAGTAACTAAAGTAACTAGTAACTAAAGTAACTAGTAGCTAAAGCTGTCAGATGGATGTAGTGGAGTAACTAAAGTAACTAGTAACTAAAGTAACTAGTCACTAAAGCTGTCAGACGAATGTAGTGGAGTAACTAAAGTAACTAGTAACTAAAGTAACTATTAACTTAAGTAACTAGTAACTAAAGAAACTAGTAACTAAAGTAACTATGAATTCAAGTAACAAGTAACTAAAGGAACTAGTAACTAAAGCTGTCAGATGAATGTAGTGGAGTAACTAAAGTAACTAGTAACTAAAGTAACTAGTAACTAAAGCTGTCAGATGAATGTAGTGGAGTAAATATAGTAACTAGTAACTAAAGTAACTAGTAACTAAAGCTGTCAGATGGATGTAGTAGAGTAACTAAAGTAACTAGTAACTA
>NC_048417.1:28164812-28183267 GCF_013103735.1 Etheostoma cragini | reverse complement strand
CTAAAGCTGTCAGATGGATGTAGTGGAGTAACTAAAGTAACTAGTAACTAAAGTAACTAGTAACTAAAGCTGTCAGAGAGTAAAAAGTAGAATATATCTCTCTGAGAGTACAAGTCCAAGTACCTCAACATTTGGCCTTAGGTACAGTACTGGAGTACATGGACCTATGGGGTACTTTGGACGTTGATTCGTTTTTAATATCCATCATCACATTGCCAATATAGACCAAAGTTGGACATTTAGTCAATTTAGTCCAGCAATACATTATCATTATTAGAACATGTAGGTCCCAGTGGACGTCAGGCTTTGAAGAACTCGCTGTAATTATAATATTCCACATACTAGAGGCATGAAGTGTATGACATATTTTCCGTGTCAGTGCTCGGCTTGATATATGCAGATATGTGCTGGCCAGTGCGACCGAAGGCTAATTTCATTATTTTCCCAAAGCCTTATGTTACCACATTTCTAAGAGGTCTTTTTTCAAAATGAGGTCCGATGTTCTCATCTTTTGTATCAGAATTTATCCGCCTTTCATAGAGCCATATTTGCTAATATAGTGAGGATATTTAGAAGATTTCTCTTGCAAGTCCCCCATGGGAAATAAGAAATAAACAACATGTTTTCTCCTATTTTGTAAGTAGCTTAAGTCTGTCGAAACCATCTCATGCCACGTTCACTGTCATACAGTATCATATATTGTGTTTTAGCTTTTTCCAGCTTCTCATTGAAGCTATAAGACGTTTACAGTGATGTCAATTCAAATCAATTTTTATTTATAGTACTGCATACTGAGAAGGTCTAGACCAAACTCTATGATTTACAAAGACCCGACAATTTCAGTAATTCAAACTCAATGTTAGAGTTAGGCTTTTTAAAGTCAAGATTTTTTATTAAATAATTTAGGTGACATATTTGCTCGTGTATGTATGGAACTTGACCTCCAGTTCTGTGGGATAGAACACTGCATTGACTGCATGGCATGAATCTGTAATGACATAAAAATATTAAAAACTCGTTACTTTTTGAGGTGTTGATACAATCCAGACTTTTAAGTCCGGATTTGACAAGCGTTGATTGGACACGTGCTTATCTGGACGACTTCAATTAACACGGAGACGATGTGTCTCTTCAGATTCAAACTGGAAGCGGCTGTCATTTAAAACCTGCTACTCCAAATCCCAAGTCCAATATGGGCATTCTGGACTTTATAGCCTGCAGAAGGGCATGCTGGTCTTGATCCTATTCTTGGTCTTGGGTGTGAAGAAGGCCAAAAGAGGGGGAACTAAATTGCTGCAAAGGGAAAGTTCATGTTACAAGGATTAAGGACAAGGCTTAAACCCCTGTTTAGGATAAAGAGGTAGTTTAAATACAACCCCCTCACACACACACACACACACACACACACACACGCAGACACACAAAATCCTCTCATCCAGTCACACACTGCATCATTGCTTTTATCACAACAAAGACTCATCGTACGCTTATTCAAGATTTTCGATATTAGTGGGAGTCAATGCAAGACATATTGTCTCCGTGTCATTTTAAATGCTGTTTTTTTTTCTCCCCTCCGCTGCAGCACAACAGCTGCATTGTTCCCTTTTCATAAGCGAGATTATAGAGTGGTTTAAGTGGCTTCAAAAGCTCTGGGGGGGAGCCCATCTTTTGGCAAAAATCACTGTTTTGGTGTAATTAATTGGAAATGAGGTAAGCCCTTTCAATAAAAGGAGTGAAGGCTAGATAACAAGGAGATGGGACACAAAGTACTATTGTTCAGGTACACGAGCTTCACGCATGGAGGATGGGGGGGGGGGGTTGGCACACACAGCTGTGCAGATAACATTCAGCGACGCCGGAGTGGAAAGAGAGGACTCGTCAGGTGGAGGAGGCACACCAGGCGGCCAAATCTGATGATGACGACACGCTTATGACCACGAATAGCGAAAAAAGGAAAGAACAAACGAGCTTGTGGTTTTTTTATTTGCGTGCAGCATCTCAAAAAATGGACATCTGTTGCATTGTCTTATTATTATTTTTTTTTTATTTGATTCTTTGATTGATTCATAAAGGGCTCATTTTTACACCCCGACACCCAAATACAGCTTCCAAGTACAACGGTGGGAATTATTTGCACACTCCCATATGTTCTTTCATAGCTCTTTTCTATATTTCTCGTTTTTTCTGTGGACAACGGCCGTACAAGCCGCCACCTGCTCATCAGATACACACTCACACACATTTACACACACTCGGGGGAAAGTCAGGGTTCAGCGTCTTGCCGAAGGACACTTGGACACGGGACGGCATGGCCAGGGTTTAAACCACCAACCTTCCGATTGGCAGGCGACCGCTCTACCACGGGTATGTCTGGACACATAATGCAATTTAATGAATATCTAGGCCATGTGTACGCACATCTGTACGTATTTATTCACATACAGATGCAAAAGACATTCAATTAATGTGGAAAAAGCGGAGACATTAACAATGGTGCAAGGTCTGATTATTTGGATTGGTTCCCCCATGGTCTCACCTGTGGAAAGGCAGAGCTAAGACCTTATCTGGTATCAGGCCAGCTTAATGACACCGTGTTTGAGAATCATGTTATTTTGAGCCGGGGGGACTTTCCACACAGTTTGCACAACACACACAGAGCAAACAGACAGACCGAGAATGCACTCGCGTCAGCACACGCCTCGATGTTCAAAGACACATTTGACTGCAAGTGTAAAATGATTGCACTTCAGTTTTGAACCAATTATGGTGTGCCTGATTGAAGCCACAAGAATCCCGGCGCTAACCTCAGGGGCATTCTTTTCCCCCCTTTTTTTCTTTCTCATGACTTCACTACGAGAGCGCAGCCTTTCCTGTCTTTGTCTGAATTCAGCTAGTAAAAACAGAAAAAGTCATCCGCACTTTTCCCGTACAAACAAGCCGGCTACACAGAAACACTCATTTCCAATGTACATGGTTTTTTTCTTCCTTCCTTCATATCAAGATGAATCTGTACATAAACATTACGCCCCTGAAGAAACAAGTGCATTTTCATACCCCATACTTTATCCTCATTATCTCTCATCTAACTTGCATACATGCAATCTGGTGAGGCGATTAAGCTTATTCGGGGTCAGAGAGGGTGCTCACGTTAAAAATGGGCATTACCTTTAAGTGCGAGAGCACCTTTGTGTTTTCTTGAACATTTCTTTGGAATAAAGGAACACAGAGACATGTTCTTCATTGAGACGGTTGACCAACTAGTGACAACAACCAGCCCAGTCCCATGGCAGTTTGCAAAATGTTCACATCATTTAATCTATTGATTTGTGTCCAGGTCATGTTCATTTTGTTATTTTGGTGTGTTGATTAGGAATTTTGAAGTAATGTTTTTTGACGGGACACCTATGTCGCAGAAAGATTACGCTGAGTGACTGGGTAGTGTTGAAAAGCTGCACGGGGAGTTTGGTTGGGGGGGTGGATGGGTCAACGAACCCCGGAGACAGGGGATCGTGTCCCGCGTGATACAGGTCTTCTCCACGTTGTTCTCTTCCTAACCACAACCGTCATGTTGTTGTCACCGTCCTGCGTGATGTTGTTTGCGTGTGGCGTTTCATTTCCCCGTTGTTGTTGGCGTTTCATTTCCCCGTTGTTGTTAGCGTGCAACGTTTCATTTCCCCGTTAATGTTGGCGTGTGGCGTTTAATTACCCTGTTGTTGTTGGCGTGCGGCGGTTCATTTTCCCGTTGTGGTTGGCGTTTCATTTTCCCATTGTTGTTGGCGTGTAACATTTCATTTCCCCGTTACTGTTGACGTGCGGCGTTTCATTTCCCCGTTGTGGTTGGCGTGCGACGTTTCATTTCCCCGTTAATGTTGGCGTGCGGCGTTCCATTTCCCCGTTACTGTTGGCGTGCGGCGTTCCATTTACCCGTTAAGCGTCCCCCAGAGTAGCCCAGTGTTATGGCAGTCCGTGAAACGGTCACCTTCTAAAATCGTGACATTAAATTAGACAGAAAATGAATAAATCAACATAACGTGACCAATTCACCAACTGGCGTGAGACCGGCCTGGAGTAGCCCACCACTATGTAGGGGATTTCTGCAGAAAAAACATTCGCTTAATAGCTTTTTAAAACTTTTTAAAACTTTTTTTTGCAAGTGCAGCTCCACCCTGAGAAGATTCATTCATTTCTGAGGCGGAAGTAAACACTCAAAGTCCACTTGTACGTGCCAGTACATAAAGACACAGTTAACTCCCAGTAACTGTTAACGTTGGAAACGGCCAATGGGGAAAACCGAAACAGGTTAGACCAATGGTGTTGTTATGAAACATCATTTTTTGCTAACACGCTAATGCGGATTTGATTGGCTGTCAGTTGGCTGCCGTGTCGCAGTGTGTTTGTGAGGTGAACTGTGCAGAGGAATGACAGACTGTAGCTGGGTGAATGGAAGATTGCTTATGTCTGATAATTCAACCATCAACCATGGATTATATATCCAAAAATAACATATCGGGGCGGCCTCTAGCTCAACCAGTAAGAGCCTACGCCACATGTAGACTGAGTCCTTTGCAGCGGTCCAGATTTGAGTCCAACCTGCGGCACTTTTCCCATGTCACTATTAAATAAGTGGAAAAGCCCCCAAAAATAACCTTTAAAATCAAGATGTCGCCATGTGAAACCATGTTATGATCAGCACTAGCAGCATCTGGATCATCTTGTTGTATTCCAGACGGGGACTTCTCCCTGCCAGAACATCCGTCAGTCGCTGAAACCCAAACATTTCAAAGACACAATAGAGTCCTTCTCTGTGACTGACAACATATCTGACATCATGTGAACCCTGCGGCTGTCGGAGCTAACTCCACCCCTCTGGCATTTCACACAGGTTCAAAACACACACTATGAATCCTTTACAGCTACTGTTTCCCTCAGGTCTAGTCGGTATGAGTGTCTATGTGTGTGTGCATGTCCCAATCCTGAATTTAAACATCCTCAGCTGTGAATTCACGAGGGTAGGATAAGTTACAGATAATAGCCAACATAGGGAAAGCACGAAAAACACAAGCTAACTAACTAAAATCGGACAACACGTTGCCAAGACCACTTCAGTACGGGTCCAATTTCCCTCTTAAAAGGTTTTTCAACTGTCCAGGTGCCAGAGAAATTAGGAAGACATTCCATGGCTGTGTGATGTGCATGACCCATAAGGAAAGCAGGGGTTCTGCTACATCTTATGAAGCATGTTCTTTTTTTAAGCCCATTCTTACATCATGGGCTTTGCATATGATTTGTTTCATTTCTTTTTTTTCTCATTTTCCCTACCGTGATCCAGACTAATAAAGCAGCAATGTCTTCAATGCCTTTATTATCCTCACCATGCCAACTCCTGCCACTCCACAGGTTGGATTTGCTACAGGCCTTTGGGCTGGAAGCTGCAGGGCTGGGAGGCCATCCTGTGCCGCCGCGCTCTAGAAGCTATAAATGGATCCCCGCGTCAGCTCGAGTCTTGAGTAGCACCAAACCTCGGTGCTAATATGGTACCGGTGCCTAAACGTCCAGTATCGCGGATTTTGGCGCTTCATTCAGGTGTCACTTAAATGTCTGCGTTGCTCTCTGATGCTCCGAAACGGACACTAGAGACACCTAATAGCTGGCTTGAACAGGGTAACAATGCTGACAGGTGAACAATGTCAATTCTAACTGTATTTCACTGTAGAGGACATACAACAGTCTGCAGCTAAAGACACAAGCTAGCACTTAGCTAGGTCACTGCAACCTAATGGTACTTAAATAGTTGTGTGTTATGCTACTTTAAACTTCCACTTCATATTGTACTTTATACGCGGTTGCAGTTACTTTTCAGATTAAGGTTTTACCATCAGGGGTGTCCTGGTAGCTTAGGTAGAGTCTGCACCTCTGTGGCCCGGCGTCCCATGTACCAAGGCTTAGTCCTCACCGCAGCGACCCGGGTTAAATTTGGACCCGCATTCCAGTTTATCTTGCCAAAATGAATTACAGTTGTATGGTACATGTCATTGTCTAATTGTATATGGAGTTGTATATGAAGTTTAACAAACTGATGCAATACCAATACATAATAATATATATACATATTAAGTATGATGTCAGTCACAGAGAGAACAAGTACTTTTCTTGTTCTCTCTCTATTCGGGGCTTGAGAAAACCTTCAAAGCTGAAGGCCCAGAATCCAACCCCTCGCTCCGCCCCTGTTTAGCCCATAACACGTACGTACTTTTACCTAATTAGGCTTTTCGATGCAAGACTTTCACATGTAACAAAGTGCTTTTTCTGTTATACTGTTGAGCACAGTGGAGGAGGGTGGATGGTGGAGAAGGGAGGCTGTGCTGGCTCCTACCATACCGGAGAGAAGGGTGAGGCTCCCGCCAGAGGGGAGAGCAATCATGCATTTCAGATTTTTAATTAATGGGAATGATTGCCAAGCTTTCTGCTCGGTCTGTCTCCTTATCAATCAATCACGATAAGCCTTTAACTGTGCTTTGTGTGAGTCACCGTGTCCTTCTACAGAACAAACACTTAAGAGAATGTGGGAAGAGATAGAGCACGTCACTGAACAGGTTTGGCGATAGAAGAAGAGCTCAGTCCCAGCGGTCCATGCCAAGCAGGGAATTAACATTGTAACATTAATGAAGTTTACGTGCTGGCATTTGGACAGAGTTGGGTTGGAAGTTGGAGATAAAACATAGATGCATGTGTGTTGGAAGGCTGTGTTTGTTGTGAGGGGTAGACTACATGAAAATCCAGCTGTGAACATGCACACATAGAGTATGGCCTCAGGAGTATTCTTTTTTTTCCCGGTGACTTAATTTGAGAAAAGCTGGCGATATTATTCCTGGCTGCATCTATATTGGGGAATAACGCCCGCGGCATGTCATTAGTTAAGGGCACGGCGCACCACAAAATCAACCGAGCTTCCCTCTGAGTTTCCATGGCAATAGCCATGCCGGCGAAAAAAAAAAATTCCTGTCCTCTAAACACACAGACACACACACGCAGACACATTAAATCACTCGAGATTCCAGCGAGTTTAACGTTGTTGTTCTTACCTGTCATGCCTCTCGGAGTCTCTCTTTGATGACAGCGAAACATCACCGACCTCTTAGCGAGGGCTGAAAGGCTGACCTTTGACATCCCAATTTGGAGCGTGTCCCGGGGTCACACCTTGATCCCCCTTAGGGGTCAGCGATGAATGAGGTGCGACGGCGAGCCAAAGCAGGAGGGCGGGAAGGCGGGGCGACGGCCTAGACGGTGTGGTTTCTGTCTCCAGCCTGGGACAGAGCTGTCTGAGAGGTTTCTGCATCAGAGGTGTGCTGTATATTTCGCTCTAAAGCAAAACTATGTTTGACTACAAGTGGAATTCTGTGTTTTTCAATCCAATGATTTTTTACAATTGATTCTTTACCCCAGAATGTTCTGTTTATTCAGTGTGCTGACAACTACATTAAGTCTAGCAAATCAGACTGTAAGCAGAATAGGCAGAAAATCAATGTTATGTTCTTCTTTACAAGTGACATAAATGTCAGACTAAGTTCTCAGAAATGTCTCATGATATATTGTCTCTAGAAGGTTTTTTACAGTGTATTGTTTTTGTCAAAGAAGGAAAAAAAATCTCAAAACTATGGAATCGTCATATTTCTAGAATTGCCATAAATGAATATTGCAATACAAATCCAATTGGTATGGTGAAAGAATCAAATCGGTACAAACGCATGTTGTCCCAACCCTACTGGAAGTTGTAGTTTGAGAAGACATATGAAGGCTATGATTTGTTTTGAGGAGTGCTCCTGCAATTTGCGGTTTAATGTCACAGATTTGTTTTTTATAGAAACAGCTTGACATTTTACACATAGATGACATCCCAGCTTTTAATTTCAAGCAGCCGTTTTGGGGATTATTTGACTTCATGTGGTTTGACTTGTCCCTAATCAACCAATCAACCATTGTTTGTATTCACATCCGATGTAGCATCTGGTTTGATACTTAGACAGTCTCGCAGTGCCAAAACCCTTCCTCTACAGCGCTGCGGAGGAGGGTCTGGCGAGTCCACACGGCATTCTGGGACGGGAGAAAACATGCCATGGTGTCTCTGCTAAATAGTCTCTGGAAGGAACTTGTTTTGTTGGAACATGTGTACGTTCAGAAGTAGTTTTAATCGTCAACAGCAAACTAGCTGTCTGGATTTAGCCTGCGGAGATCTGAGGACCAGGTAACCATAGTCCTCAGATTGGATAGAGAGTCTAGCTAGCTGTCTGGATTTACCCGGCAGAGACCTGAGGACCAGGTAACCATAGTCCTCAGATTGGACAGATAGTCTAGCTAGCTGTCTGGATTTACCCTGCAGAGATCTGAGGACCAGGTAACCATAGTCCTCAGATTGGACAGATAGTCTACCATAGTCCTCAGATTGGACAGATAGTCTAGCTAGCTGTCTGGATTTACCCTGCAGAGACCTGAGGACCAGGTAACCATAGTCCTCAGAAATCCGCCGCCAACAAAAGAAAGAGGAAGAGGATGGACGACCGGCAGAAATGAAGGACATCTATTGAAATTCCGGAAGTGGAAAGTCATGTCTACATACTATTACTCACACAAATACAAAAGTACACTGTAAGGGTGAGTTTGTGTTTCTTTCTGTACACATCCTTGCTCCGATTCTTGCTTTTAAGAGTACAAAAATGTGCCAGGTTCTCTGGATTTCATGTTCAAGATTTAAAGACAACCGGTAATTTAAGTTGCTAGTTTAACAAACCCAACCGGAGTGATTAGTGTACAGTTATAAATACTTTGTTTTCACCCATCTGTGGTAGATACTGCACATGTCAACCGCAGTGCTCTAACAATCTCTCGCCCATCTTCAATCATCTGTCAACTAGAATTAACTCCGGTGCGATCATGAGGTATGAAGCCTGCCTTCATTCACCGGGACTCCCCCATGGGCGTGCAAGTCCGCAACCAGCCCGGCGCAAGAATGAGGTGAATGATGGCTACACAAATACAGAGCGTCAACACATCACCTGACACGCTAGTAAACCCACAGAAGACTCTGGAATTACCCGAGGCATTTTAATTATGCTACGCTGTTATTGTAGCTACTGAGTTCCAAAAATGACTGCTGGACGGGAAAGTCTGAGATTTTCACCACTGGCTTGGAGATGGTGTGAGAATGTGTGAAGACAGGATTAAATAATGAGCCTGGAGAAAAGATGTTGAGATGTAAAGCATAACCGGATGTCTGGAAGAGGAAGGGTTAGGCACAGGAGACAGAATTGCAGGCTTCAAGGTATCTAAACCATATGTGTGTGTGTATGCACTGTGGAAAAATGACATCATGTAAGCATGATGATAGCATGCAATGTTCCAAACAATCACGCAACACTCCAGTCGTTGGCGGTGGCAGGAGGAGATTACTGTCAGTGCAAGAGGAAACCATTTTCTAATCATGTGGCACTCGCCAAAGTCTTGTTTACACACACACACACACACACACACACACACTCAAACACGCATGTCTAATCTCAGCGATGAGGGAATATTTTGTCAGACATCAAATCCCGCAATACAACATGACCAGAGCTATGAACGGCTTGGAGAACGATTAAAAAGACTTAGTGTGCCGATGGACTGATGAATGGAGGAACTGCAGACCGGGGCGAGTGGCAACCGGGACAATCGGGACTTTTCCCGGTAAACATAAGAAGTTGCTTCAATCTAGCCTTACTTTATTCAATTATTAGGTGTTACAGAACTTTCATGGTCACAAATAATTTAATTTGTTTGATATTCTTACATTGACGTAGAATGGAGCAAAGCCTCATGGGAATGGGGAATGGGTTTATCCAATGCACCGATTGCAGGTCAAGTCTATTTACTATTTAATTTTAGGGAGATAAATGAGCACCCCCTCGTCTAATGGTATGACCCAAACACATACAGTTTGTCAGACAGAGAGAAAGCAACAAACTTCGAGGAAAGTAGCAGCATTTTCGGGATTTGCGTGGTTTCTTGATGTTTTAATGTTACCCATGGATGGCAAGAATGGAAAAGAGAAAAGAGGGGACGAAAAGACCAGAATAAAGATGGATGCTGGAGGATGCATCAGAGTGCTCAAAAGGACAGATTTATTCTAACATCTGGCTTCAACGAGTGCTACAAAACGGGTTAGATAGTGTATTTGGTAGAAATTATCTCCTCATTGCAAGTAACATTATCTCAATGAGCTCCATTTTAAGTCTTGGGTTTGAAATACCTTATTCAATAACTACATTTATGGTCAGTTTTACCTGAATGAGCGGCAGTATTGCTATGTGTATTGTCCTCCATTGAATGCAGATATGACCTTGTTCTGAAGTAGCAAAAGGTTGGTATGGAGAGTTTTTCATCTGCATATGTGCATATCAAAATTTGTTCTCTTATGCTTATTAGCAAACACATGCAGAAAAGTACAGATATCTCAGACTCCATAACTGAGTTAATTGACAAAATGTGTTGTCTTATCTTCTAATTTGGCTGAACTGGCTCTGTACCACAAGCCACAGATGTACCAGCTAACTGAAAAGCAAACCGAGCGCTGACATTGCTACAACAGCCTTTTGGCATATGATATAGTGACACAAACGTCTACACGGAGCAACTTTGACAAACTCAGAAGCAGCCAGCGTGCCAGCGGGTGCACATGATCAAACGCCAGAGTCGGATCATTCTTCGGCCACCAGTTCAGGATCACCAAAAGGGGGTGCAGATCAAACAGCATAGCTGTTCTGGTACAGCAGGCAGATTCAACCTTTAAGTGGACAAGTTATTTTGACGTGATGCGTCTGACAGTGTTGATCATCTTCAGGCAAACAACCCAACCATGCACAACTTACATAACCATAGCTGGATTCCTCTGGGAGAGATATTATAAGCTTCAAGTTGTATTTTTTCTTTTCTGTGCCTGACCTAAAAACAGATTTTGAAAGTCCTTCAACACAGAAAAAAATCTGTGTTCTTCACAGAGACGTTCACTCATTTATTCCTCTTGAGTGTTACCATGTTTTCCTGCAAACTGCATGTTTAATTAGACATAATATATATTTTTAGTTCTCATGTCATCATTAACATTGCAGGTCTTTCATTCATCATATCTTCTAATTAATTCAATTTCCTCTAGCCATCATTTGATGCTAGGAAATATCTGGAAATCAATATCCATTGCATCTCTTTTGAGTTAGTTTAAAACCACACATCTAAACATTGCAAAAAACAATCTCTAAACTTGTGGCTAATCCTGGTTAATTTTGATTTGCTTATGAATCCTAACTTTTTGTTCCTTTTTTGCAAGCTTATCAGAATAGTAAGTCTGGGTATTAAAAGTGCAACACAACCACAATTAAGTAAGTGATGCCATTAACGGTCCCATATTGTAAAAAGTGAGATTTCCATTCCAGTTATTACTAATAAAGCAGGTGAAGGTGGTTTATACAGACTTTCAAAGTTTCAAAAAGCTGGAAACCTGGAATCACAGTCTTATCAGAGAAGACTGGGCTTTTTTTGGGGGGGGGGACTTGAAGAGACAAGCGCCAAAACAAAGCATTTTCGATAGAGGCTGAAAACGGGTGTATTCAGGCACACTGAAAAAAATAAATATAATAATAATAATAATACAACAACAAGTGTGAACTTGAAAATGAGCATCATTGGGGACCTTTAAAGCAGCCACTTGTCATCATCAGGAAGAAGAGACAAAACACCATCTTTTTCCTTCAAGACATTTGGAGGTGTAGTCTCACTGAATAGATTGAAAGCTCTGCTATGCTTCCTACATCTAAGAGTTATTCAAGAGTCCACAGACTGAAATACAGTCTACATGTCTTTAGTAAAAAAACAAAAAAACATCACAGAATGTAAAGGGAACCCACTGCAAAATAGTAAACTATATTTCCCAGCAATGGAAATGTCTTATTGCTATTTACAAAGCTAGAGCGACATGATTATTTGCTGACACAGCTCTCTAAGCTACCAGCTTAAAGAGCTGTGAAAGCTACCAGTAGTCCTAAATAAATAATGATTACTTGTGGGGTTCCCCTAGGCTTTGTGGTAGGCCCACTATTGTTTATCTTCTACATGAATTATATGTGTAAGGTTTCCAAACATCACCAATCCTTGTATTTACAGAGGTTATACAGAGGATATTTATGTTGTTGTGGTAAGAATTGGAAAGAACTTGTGGGAAAGGAATAAAAGCACAAAGTATAATTTAATTGAATCAGGACTACATTCACTAATCTATCGGTAAATATAAAAACATTTAAAAACATGGTAAATTGAAAGCTGTTTAATATGCAAACTACAACTAAAATGTAGGATTTGTTAAAAAAGGTTTTGTTACACATTTTAAACTGATTACATATTCTTCCATACATTACATATTTTATAGAAGCATGAGAAAATACAAATAACACTAATCCAAACTCTACAATCCAAACTCCTTATTAATAAGCAACAAAAACAAAAATCAGGTTTAAAGTCAAAACCTTATTTACCTGAATGTGTCCAAACACTTTTTAAAATGAGATAAAACCATAGGACTTGCTGAGGAATGCGGATATTTGAAAAAAACTTGTAACATTTTCAAATTGGACAGCTATGTCTTATACTTCTGGAAATGGTTTCCAAAACTGTCTCCTGTCTAAACTTTGACATACATACATACATACGTCTGTGATTATCCATCAACATATGTAGGTTCCCCTAATATTAATCAAAATGATACAATAGCGCAAAATGATTCCCATAATTGAGATTTATGGACCATGAATTCCCAAAAAATAAGTTTTAAGCTAGTGGTAATAGGTTGGTGTTAGTATTGTCAGTGAAAAATGGTCCCAAAAGAGAAACAAAAACATTGAAAAAAAGAGTAAAAAATGCATAAAAAGGGAGACAAAAATCAGAATATTGGTCAATAACACAAAAAGGGTGAAAGAAAAAGTGATGGAAAGTCAACACAAGGGTTTAGCAATGACTTGACTTAATAGGTCAACATAACTGGTGTGGGAAGTCCGTTGTGTCTGGAAAATGCCTTTTATGGTCCAATATGTGCTTCCTAAGTGTATTTACATATATATATAGCATGCTTTATGAGTAAATGCATTGTCACCCAGGCACATTATGTGTTATATTTTTGCAGGGATCAACCACTAAACAGGATTCTGGGCCCAGGCTCTGTGTTTACAATACACTGAGGTGATTATTTGGGTAAAAGGGGCAGTAGACAGTTCCAGGATGTGGAAACTATGACACTGCAGAAAGACCAGCGGCAAAATGGCGGCATGCCCACTCCCTGAGAAACAAGTCCCGGGCAGCTTATAATCAACTAGAGCTGCAAGCCTAGATTTCCAACAACAACGCTCGGTTCAAGGTCCTAAAACTAAAAACGGAAAAAGCTAAGTCGCCTGGCATTCTTCGCCGACTGCCCCCCCCCCCACCTCCCATTCTTTGCTAACAAGGAACAAATGCTAAAACAAAGAAGCAGGGAGGTTCCCTGTGTTTCAGTTCCCTCATCAGAAACACTAACAAACACTGTCTCAAGCCATTTGCAGTGAGGAGCGGGCCATGTGCGTACCTGCCTACACATGCTGTGAGCTTGATGAATATGTGGATGATGATTGTGTATTCAATACTGTATGTGTACGCTTGCCTTCACGCCTGCGTGCACACACCTGGGAGTCGACGTCGAATGTGAGCATGTGCTCTCATTTTGCAAAGGGGAACAGTACACCAGCTCGGCCCAGAGGCCCTTTGGCCACCCCCCACCCATCCATCTCTCACTTACAGGGTCAAAGAGGCCAATTGGCCCTTTTCACCAGTCTGGTTCCTTCCCTCGGGACCCCCATTTGTGCACAGGACAGGCGATCCAGGGGCCGGGCTTTGCTTTGTTTTGTATTCCTTTACCTATTCTTTACTTTCTCTTGTTTGCCTTAGCTGTTTTTTAACCCTCCCGTCGTCTTGGGGTCAAATTGGACCTGGTTTCAAAGTTCCTGTATCAGAAAATTCTGTTTTTTTGTTTTAGATATTTTAGTATTTGAAAAAAAAGAAAAAAGTTTTAAATGGTTTCAAATCAGTATTCTTACAGCATTATGACCAACCTCTTGCTCTGATCCTAACCGTTTAATTCACAATTTCTGCTTTTGAACTCAAGGGTTAGGTATAATTTCATATAAATGAATATTCAAAACCAAAATTGATACAGCATAGTATTGCAATATTTTCAGTATTGAAACACAGACACCAAGGATTGATCTTTTATTATATATATATATATAAAGTTTCCTTTTGGGGATGTCATTTTAAATTGGGAAAAACTAGAAGTTGGTAAAAAAAATTATAAATTGCAATATATCATAGATTGTTACATCGTATAGTGGCATAAGTACGGTGATGATGTCATATCAGTAGGTGTCTGGTGACCCCCTCCCCCCCCATGTAAAACTAGTGGTAGTGGGGGACACATTTGAGACCAGAAAACTAGATTTTCAGTTTGGTCCCGGGAGGACAACTCAAGGGTTAATGGCTGTCTTCTAGCTAGCTAAGTGCACGGTTAGCTTACGAAGTACACCAACGTGTTATTTCATCAAAACAGAGAAACCACATGAGATCAAAACAATACCACGCTGCAGTGCATGTTATTATAGGAATGCTTTTCTGTTATGATCCACCTTCCGTTAAGGAATTTAAGAAAATTGTAAGTGCGGGTTAGGGCACAGCAGACACTTTGTAGGGTGTAACTGATAATATAGTCGCTGCTCTGCCATCGTTTGTCCCGCCTGGGCTTTTAAGACTTCGACAAATCAAACTGTCTGCTTGTTACAAGGAGGTTTATGTACAGAGATTAAGGCTGGATTTGGATTTGACTTTGGCCCATACAAAGTTGTCCTGAACACTGTAGTAGCACAAAATCAGCATCCACAGGTACAAATCACTTGGTAAGCGCACACACACTCACACACACACACTCAGATCAGCCACCTTGTGTTCCTCGCCGCCCAATCGCTCCTGTCCTGGATCTATTCTGTCCCTTTTCCGTCAGCAGTGTCTCAGTCTCAGACAGCAGCCCGCCTGTTACTGTAACTAATCCCTCACTTCCACTCCCCTCAGTCAGGGTAAATATATACTGGCCCAGCCTGTCTGTCTGGCTGGCCCTGGGCCTGCCCTGCTGCACACACACACACACACACACACACACACACACACCAACACACACACAGGGACTTCTCCTTTACATTAGTGCATTACAACAGGGCTGTAAGTGAGATGGCAAGGGCCGAACAAAGGTTGAGCTACTTAATAGTATTTGTGTGTGAGATAATGTGTTTTGGCAGACCTTTGTGAGTGTGTGTGTGTGTGTGTGTGTGTGTGTGTGTGTTTGGACTAATCGTGTATTGTGTTGCCTGTAAGGACGTAAGTATGTGTGCACACGCATGTGTGGGAATTGTGTGTGTGCAGCTCTGCGTGTACAGTAAACAGCGCTGGATGGGATTTTGCAGGTGGAGGTGTGTATGCGATATCGCCGTGTGTGTTAACGCGTCCCTGCAGAAGCCCGAGGGAAAAACCCAACTAATAACTCTCAGCTTTTTATTTCGACTTGTTTGACCTGCTCTGAGTAACTGCTTGGTTATGGTTTGCCCACACAAAGCCCGCATAATGAGCACCTGGGAGATAAATACTGGTAATAATGGTAATATGGTGCTCCTTAATTAATCCCCTCGGGGGGAATTATCTTTTCCCTTGCCTTCCAGGCACAGGGAGGTCAGAAGTCAAGGATCCAGTGTTGTGCACAACAACACCCTAGCTGGGGGGATACTAGCTGTTACAAGGGCTTAAAACTAGCTGAAAGACTTTGGCAACAAACCAGGGTCTACCAAAAAAGTACTCATATCTCACAATAGTCGCATCATTTGACATGTGATAGCAGTCCTGTCACATTTTTTGCCATATCACATTTAAAAAGGGCTGTTCTAGGGAAGATGATTAGCGTCACCTGTGAAAAAAATGTATTTTAATTCGGGGTTAAAAGACAAAATTCTGAATAAAAATCCTAAATCCTAATCCTAAAATCACAATTAACTCACCATTCCAATAATCTGTACAATAATCAATATCAGTTTTTCCCAAAAAGCCCAAGACGACGTCCTCAAATGTCTTGTTTTGCCCACAACTCAAATATATTCCGTTTACTGTCACAATGTCACATTATTATTATTAATTTAATCAAACCGATTAATCGGTAATTAATAGGCGTCAATCTGTGGTTAGTGCGGTCTCGTGCTGGACACAATGGGTGTAGGTGTTTTGACTGTGGGTTGCATAATCTTCACACAAAAAATAGACTTGTACTGGTTATGTCTCCCCGATCTAAAAAGGACATGCTCGGTCTCTAACCTGAGAAGGATCGCGGTACCATAACGTTGGACAAGTCATGAGAGACAAAAACTACTTTTTAAGAACTTTTTTTATACTTTTACTGTAACTCCAGTCACTTAATTTCCAGTGTAGTACAATTCTCATATCATTGCAATGTATTATATATACATATATCACTATGACTATTGGATGGATTGCGTTTATACAGTATAATCCACCCAGTAGTCATGGTGACCGGACATGGACTTGTTCTGGAAGTTTCCATTTGGTCCAGTTTAGATATGAGGACCGGTTCGGACTTGAGGCATCCCACTTCTCAGGCTCCCTTTCTTCTTCTTCTGAACCCCCCACACACAGACACCTCCCCGCCTTCTCTCACCCTTCAACTCCCCCCCCCCCCGAGGAGCCTGATCAATAATTCCACTAGACAAAGTCCGCAGTGGAGAGGAATGCACTGGGTGAGAGCCTTCAAAGTGCATCTCATGGTGGATAGAAGGGGGCCTCCAGCATATCTTACTGCTGCAAGAAAACCTTGTATCTTCTAACAAGGTCTAAGGAACTCGGACAAAAAAAAGTTGCGGCAAGTTCATTATGAAGCAACGCGGCAGGTTTCAGATGGACTCCGGAGGCTCCGGGACACTCTGTCATCCCCCTAACCGACTTCAGCTTTGACCACAACAAGGAGAGGTCCAAAACATTAAGTTAAGCGGTTTTAATGTGACGGCGGTGCTGTCTTTTCTTGTATTTGGCATACTGATCAGGGGCTTGAACTGCTGTGTGGGAGAACTCCCAAGCCCCATTCATTATTCAGGGGAGTGTGAGAGATATCTGCTTCCCAGATGACTTTTCCACTGAGGTGAGAGAGAGAGAGAGAAAGAGAGAGAGAGAGAGAGAGAGAGAAATCAGTCATGGAATGCGGTTATATTAAAATAGCATTTAGATGTACTTAGTTGTTGATATTCTTATTATGTGGATACGTGAGCATTAACATTTGTAGACTTGCATTGACAGACCTATGTCTACAGTGCTGTGAAGTAAAGTCTGGCTCCTCCACAGATGCATTCTGGGATAGGAGGGGAAAAAACAATCGGGGTTGTTTGGATTTTTTTCAAAACTTGAGCTGAATACATGGTTAGGGAGGAAATGCTGTAAAGATGTTCTCTGTAAATCCTTACAATCGTTCCCCAAAAGAACCAATCAGGACATGTCATTCCCCTTTTCTCTCCCCATTCATGTCTTCAGCTGTTTGATAAAAACAAAGGACTAAAATCCCCCAAAAAGGACATTTTTGGACCACCATTGGTGCCATGAAGCAATGTCCATGTCGCGTTTGTGTCCTGGGTTCTGATCAGTCTAGTGTCTTTGGAGACGTGGGCATGGTCAGCTGATGGCTGGGGGTCGGACTGACGCGTCGAGTGGGGGGGGGGTGTTTGGGGACGCTGATGTGGACAGTGCTGGACACTTGTGGAGGACACACATTCGGACTCCTTTCGAGTCAATAAGCGATGCTTTTGGACGATTGTTATTGACGCGTGATATGGGACACAAGGGACAGTTAGGTTTAGCAAAGAAAACGTGGGTGGGGTTAAACGTTCATGTTCTAGTGATACATGGGACATGGACCCTGGTCTCCTTGGTGAAAGTGTTCCTGTGTTGTTTGACCCATCCGCCCCCCTAACCAACCTCCCCAAGTGGATTTTAGGTGCTCTCTACTATTAGATATTTCTTTTAAATATTATTTTTTCAGAATCATTCTTATAAATGAATATTTAAAAAATAAAAACGTAACCATGTTATGAGTGATGGCGTTGCATAGTCTGTCCACCAGAGGACTATCTACAACGTCCCTGTTAGTCATGGCGTTGTGTTGTCTGTCCACCAGAGGACACTCTACGACGTCCCTGTTAGTGATGGTGTTGTGTAGTCTGTCCACCAGAGGACGCTCTACAACGTCCCTGTTAGTGATGGCGTTGTGTAGTCTGTCCACCAGAGGACGCTCTACGACGTCCCTGTTAGGGATG
>NC_048417.1:28158604-28164712 GCF_013103735.1 Etheostoma cragini | reverse complement strand
GACGCTCTACAACGTCCCTGTCAGTGATGGCGTTGCGTAGTCTGTCCACCAGAGGACGCTCTACGACGTCCCTGTTAGGGATGGAGTTGCCTAGTCTGTCCACCAGAGGACGCTCTACAACGTCCCTGTCAGTGATGGCGTTGCGTAGTCTATCCACCAGAGGACGTCCTACCACGTCCCTTGTCTCGGGAAGGGGGTAGACAGAAGCGACCACCCTGCAGGCTGACGCTGGAAAGCCCCGTTTCCACACAGAAAAAAAACACTATTGGAGAGAATGACTGTTTATGTTGAGGAGACATTTCCCAGAGTACACCTTTCAAAACCTGAACTACAAACCAAGGAGGGTCAACAAAAGACGCTTTTGCTCCCGATGACCAGCGCTAGCAGGCCTGGGTCTGGAACACCAGACCCCAGCAGCATCTGGGTGAGTCAGTTTAACACAGCACAAACCCTGCTTAGGTAGAAAGGCCTACTTCATCCTGGCTGGCTCAGGTCTCATTCTGCAAGACAAACAGGGAGAGGAGACAAGATAATTAATGTTATGAGCCAGGTAAGCCTTTAGTAGTGTGTTTTGTTGTGCACAGGTGAGCTTTGCCATGTTACACAAACACACAGGCGTTTGATACCTTTTTGTGCCGAAGGTTTAATGCATTGAACCATTAAACTCTACAGGGTAGCTTTTAGGTATGAGAAAGAATTTGGAAGAACTATACATTTATTTTTGTCCCAGCATGAAGACATTCTATTAGGTTAGTGGATGGGCGGTTGCAAGTTTGTGCAGGGTTCATGGGTAGCAAGAGAGGGGAAAAGGATTCGGTTTTTCATGCACATGACTGGGGAAAATGTAAAACCGTGCCATGTTATTTCTTGAAAATAATACACAATTTTTTTTTTTATCAGGGATCTAGGTCCCCTCACTGTTGTGTGGTGTCTGTTGAAGTACCCAGGTACACATTCCCGAGTTCATGACCTGAGACATGTTTACTGGAGGAAATGTAAAACTGAAGTAAAAACAGTATTTAATAAAACATGAGTTTCTAGTTACATCAGATAGAGATACAACAGAGTAAGCTAGAGCTAGACTAAATACATTTGAATGATGAATTTCTTATGAGGCAAGCAAGTGGATATTCAATCGGGACTTAGTGTTGGCTATTTAGTTCCTCTCAAATGAGAGGAAGAAAACACAAAGTACACCCCACCCGACTAGGTTAAACAGAGAAAAAGATTGCAGTGCACAAAATATATAGCAACCAAAATTAGCATTAGAAAGGCTTAAGCCTTAAATGCCTCAGCCTGACACTAAACCCTTTAACAATTGTAATAACACACTGTACACACAAAACAATAGCCATTAGACACCCATAGCTATAATAAAGGTTGCATATACAATTGCTCTGACAATGTCGTTTCCAGAGATAATAGATAACATGAGGTCGAGATAATATGTATCTATTAGGCTGAGGTGAGCATGTTAACAGCAGTCGAAACTATGAAGCATGACAAATTAGCCGTAGCATCTGGGTGAAATGGTTTAATTTTGAGGTTTTTTGTTGGATTATGTTCTTCCAACATGCCGTTATTTTGTCCTTATACCACAAGACAGAGGAAACCTCTAGTAGTTTGCTTAAAGGGGAACTACCAGTTGTTTTCAACCTAGTTTCCTATGTTCTTATGTCTAAGTGACTAAGTAACTATCTTTGACATTGGTCCAGTACGAAGCGAGATCGTTGCAAACGGCAGCGGCCAAACAAGCTACAATGGAAGTCAATAGGACATTTGTCCAGCTTGTATTAAGTATCTTAAAAGTGCTCATTTTGCCACTGACACACTCAGATTAATATTCTAAGTGTCTGACAACATGATGGAAATTATTTCTAATGCCACCAAACTCCATGTAAATAAACAATAATTTTGGCATCATAAATTACACGTCATTCAAAGTCAACAGAAAACAAAAAAAAACTATGAAAAGCCGTTTTGGGTCGTCTATCCACTTTTCCAACCATCACAACTCTAGTTTTTGTTGAAAAAGACACATAGTTTACCGATTTACATGTGAAAATATGTTGGCTCTACACACGCTAAAAGTGGTGGTTGTTTTAAATGGAGTCTGGTGGGTTCAGCGCTAGCAACTTCAGAGCTGTTACTAAAGGTCTCAAAGAGGTTTTGAAGATCTACCTCTGCAGGGATCCTTTACATAATGTTGTAAAACACCTAGATTAATAATCTGAGCCTGTCAGTGGTAAAACAAAGCACTAAATTGATGATGCACATTTGCCCCATAATAATACGTTATCTTTAGTAAAGTAAGGGAGATTACAAGGTTAAAAAAACAACTAACTTACCCTTTAACAATTGGTGTCATTGGATGGTAAAAGTAGTTTTGCCAGAGAGAAAGATAAGAGAGTCGGTTGCTGTTCATAGGTATGTGCTGTAGCTTCATATCTACAACAGCTGTAGCTACGGGCTTAAAGGAAGTTATCTCGTTAAACCTACATGCAAAAAACACACATTTCACACTGCAAATGTATATTTGATCCCCCCCCCTGCTGTCATAATCTTAACCACAACAATGTTCCTGAAAGTTTTATCCCCTCATCGATCACTCCCACCGGGAGTTGACTCACACGCCTCCCCACAATGATACCTTAGGAATACACAGAACCAAAACACACACACACACACACTCATTTTAAAGACAGATAAAAAGCAGACAATGATAGGAGTCCCTGATGACAGGTGTTGTCGTGCTTCTGTCTGCATGCCTGCAACAGAGCAGATAGTTTTCACAAGCTGCAAACTATAGTGTTGACATCTCTATCTCTGTGTGTCTGTGTGTGTGTGTGTGTGTGTTCGTTATCAAAGGCCTCATCAAGAATATCTCAGCATCAAATCCCACATCGGATGCATCCTCTGCTTTGATATCATATCGGTTCACAAGTGTGTTTCGCATTGTCAGAAGAAAAACAAAGACTTTGGATTAGTCAGTTGACCCTCCGAGGTCTAAGGGCCTTTTTTTAGATACCCTCTTAAATTCTCCTTTTAGGGGTATTTGCATACAACCTGATCCCCATGTGTTTCATATTTAAATGTTCTGAACAGATTCAGCTTTCTAGAAAGCGAGGCCGCCAATGAAAGGAATAAATCATTTGGCCGTAAAGTAAAAAAACACTTCTCAAATCTCCTGTGAAAATAACTACACACAATTGTTTTGGTGCTTGATTTGAGGTGTACAAAAGTAGCGTAACATATGAATACAATAGGAAATACATGTCTAAAATGAAAGTCTTGCTTTGTCAGCTGAGCATAACTTACACAGGGGCTTTCTACAGTCTACAGTCAAATGAAAAAATATTAAAACATAATTCAAACCGATATGCAACACACAGCTCAAGAAGCCGATCCCGAAGTAATCCCGTAGACTAAACCCACTCAGCCGACATTTGGATATGTTTTTTTATATTTATTAATTTAAGGGCAAAATCGCCATCGCCACACCCACCAGACTCCATTTAAATAATCAGTCGTTTTATCATCGTAAAACACAAATAGCCTTTAGGTAATTCCCTATGCTGACGATCTCTATCTCTATATCTATATCTATCTGTGTTAGGTGTTCAGCATAAGTTACCACGGCGACATAACCCGGTAACAATTGATCAACAAAACCCTGAATCGAACATGAAGTTACCTTGCTTCGTAGTACAGGACCCTGGTTTTGGACAGGTTTCAATTGATTGCAAATTAATACCACATTTCGCTAAATAAATTGCATATTACCGTTATGCAAATATCAGCAGTTGAGTGCATGAAGGCTAACAGTTGGAGGAGTCTAAAGACCAAAGCAGCCGTGGACCGATCTGAAGGCCTGTCTTCTTGAGGTTTTTGACTGCACCTACATACAGAGACAGGGTAAAATAAGAGACACTGGAGCTCCTTTTAAAGTCGGGTTATCTAAGCCGTCACACAGCTTGTTGTCACAGCCGACATCAGGCTCCCGCTGAGTCTTCAGACGGCTGCAAAACCATGCCATGAATCAGAAATTCACTTCATATTCAGAACCCCTGAAGGTCTGACTTTGAAAGAAAGATCCTCTATGCTGCTCACATAGCCAACTCTTCAAATTCAGTATTTCAGCTTCCAAATGTATTTAGTGGAGACGTTCTAGGGATGGCTTTTCTCTCAGACAATTTATTTTGTATGTTTATAAAAGTTTTCTGTATTCATTGTTTATCTTGTGTCAATGTTAAAAAGGTTTGTTTGCTTGCGTATGCACCATTCACCAAGGCAAATCTACGTCCAAATGCCCTGCAACTTTAGAAAACGCACACACACACATAGACCAAACCCAAGCAAATTAAGAAATACATGGGAAGAATTCATGCTGGAAATACACACAACACAAATACATAAACGCGCTGAAAATATAGAAACGATGCATAAAGAAGAGCAGACGACCCAGAAAACAATTACAACAAACAGCATCCAGATCGCAGAAGTTCTCCAGGCCTCTAGGGGGAGCTCTAAGTGGAACCCCTGGATCTTCGACCCCACGGAGAGAGAGACACTCATGGTCCCCAGAGGATGAATCCCTGGCCGGTGACTGGTGGTCCCAAGACCTTTCATCTAGCTCCAGAAATAGGTCATACTGTATGTATTTGTCTGAAACTTCAGTTTTTTGAACAAATACCTGCAACTACTACATTCCCATCAGTGTCTGTCCTTTGTGTTTAGTGGCAATCAGCTAACGGTAGCATGCTAATTTAAAGCAAGGCGCTACAAGTGATCCACATAAAACATTAAAGACCAGATAAAAAAAACAGATTAAATAGCAGATTTTAGGACGCTAGTATGGGACAATGTATGGGGTATGGGAATGCCAATTTTTTGGCATTCCCATACCCCAATCAATGTTTGGTAACAAATCATGTATTAATATTTGCTAACCCTATTACAACATTTGCATAACATTGTCTGATTGTCTTGTCTACTTTAAGTTATTGCTTTTTTTTTTTAATAAAAATTAAACTTTAATTTGTGTTTACCTGATGTGATTTGGTTTACCTTAATAGTATTTTTTAATATTATATATCCACTGTATAGAGTGCATATTGTTCTTATTACCTTTGGTGTGTTGCTAGCATTTTTATATTTTTATACATTATAGTTTTATGACACCAAAAACAAGACAAAAAACGAATGAAATAAGAGCATAAAAGTTACAGTACACTATAAGAAATGAAGCATTATGTAAAGAAAGACATGCCCTGAAAGCAGGATGGTGAAGATGGTAAAGATATTAGCACCAACATGCTAAATAAATAGGAGCTAGACATATTTCTCGCATAAAATATATCAAATCTCGCGACAGCTACTGAGTCATTTTGTCCTCGGAAAGAATTCGGATTGTAGCCTTCCCACTAAAGACAAAAGCCAGATGGGGGTTAGTGGGTTTGTTGTCCAATGGGAATGTCCTAGGTGTCCTTTTACAGTGTCCTAGTGTGTGTGGTAAAACCTATTGTTATAGGGAGTTCTAAAACAGTATATGTACAGGTGGCAGCGCAATGCTGGTGCTTGTTTGTTCAAGTGTTTGCATTCAGATTCTCCTGTTTGTCTGTGTGTGAGTGTGTGTGTGTGTGTGTGTGTGTGAGATAAGATATGCATTGGACTGCAGCAGGTGTGTTTTATTGACACCTGAAAGCACTGTTTATACTATTCATGATGTCCAAATTGCTATTGTTGTTTGCTACCCTTTGTCAGCTTAGTGTGCGTGCGTGTGTGTGTTTGTGTGTGTGTGTTTGTGTGTGTGTAGGTGTGTTCGTGTGTCCAAGTGATATTACTTGTGTTTTATTATTTTTAAACGACTGACTTGCATCTGACTGACTGCATGACCGGCAGTGTGTGTGTTCTGTGTGTGTGTGCATGTGTTTTCGTGTTTGGTGTGTGTGTGCATGTGTGTGTGTGTTTTCTTGTTGTTGTTGATTTAAGGCAGCAGAAGCACTAGAAGCCCTGTTAGTGGTTATCTTCGTGGTGTTTTAACAGGCCGAGGCTATTTGTTTTGTTTTCTCAGGTGGAGTTGGTGTGGGAAACATGGCGGGGGGGGGG
>NC_048417.1:28153604-28158378 GCF_013103735.1 Etheostoma cragini | reverse complement strand
GGGGGGGGGGGGTCTGATGAAAGACAGGGAGAACAAAGATAAAGATGACAAGACAGGCGATGGATGATAACAGGTTTTTTATAAATCTAAAGTTAGAGCATGTGCTTTCTTCTCCTTTGAATTGCCTTTTTACTGACACCCAGCATGCAAAGTCTACCTTCAGCCACTTAGTATCACAGAGTCATCTGATTGGTGGATTTTTGGAGAGCGTTTATTAAAAAAAATAGTTCAAATCCAATCACCAGAGGCTAAGATATTGGGAATTTAGTTGCTAGCATGGGTAAAGCTCCAAAAATGCTGGAGCCTACATTTCCCAGAATTAAAATTATGGGGTATGGTTGGTGTTGATAATCATGTGTTGACCATCGAACAGCACTGATATCTGGTTTGATTGGCAACATTTGGGGTTTTATCACCTTAGACTGTCTGGGTTTTGACAGTTTTTTTAATAGTGTTGATTCAGACCTCAAAAATGTTAACCTTAATCACGTTTATTTTTGAAATAGGTCTTGTACTAAAAACAACCCATCTGGTGAGAAATAGCTACGTCCCTGAACGCAGCTGTACATAAAGACGACAGGAGGGTCAATAAGGAACCAAGCTTTCCTGTGAGATTAGCGAGTTAGAAAAGAAACTGGGTACGCATCTGGACCCCCTCCTTTACACATGTCTAAGGTCTGAATTAGGGGGGGAGCAGCCAACAAGTTCTGTTACTTTACATAACCCACAAGCCAACAAATACAGTCTCTCTGTGCAATGCGTTCAAGAGTGTTTTCATTTGAACCTTTTAGCAAGCATAAACCAGCCTTTTAGTTCCCTTTACCAGTACTTCATTAGACTGGATAGGGTGCTGGTCTTGGCTAGACATGACAGATGAGAGATGTGCACCAGCATCCATCTCATCAGTGTCGTTGAAGACCAGCATGTTCTTTTCTAACTCTTCAAAATGCCTGTCTGTAATTAACAAAAGTCTCCAATAGCAAAAAGCATGCCTGCTATTGAAAATCGGGGTTGGAAAGCACTGGGATAATGTGTCCACTTAAACAAATAGAGGACCCAAAGCCACAGACCAGGTTTCTCATTGCACTGTGGCAAATAAACAAGAGGGTTGCTTTCCAAAAATGGCCTTTTTGAAGGAATGCGGAGGAAGCAGGAAGTTCAAAAGAGGACAAAATGCAAAAGAGGAACAAGAGAAGAAGAGGACACATATGAAATCTTCCTTCCTTCATGAGTTAACGACAACACCCTTCCCACCGTGTCTCTTCTTACCTCCCCCCCCCCCCACTGTGAGCTTCGTATGGCAAGATGAAGGGGTAGACTCTAAAATCACCAGCTCCCTGTGTTCCCACAGTCTGGCCAAGCGGTCCCTTGGGGGGGGGGTCATAGGCCGAAGCTAAACGCTGCCAGACCAGCTGGGAATCCAGTGGGCAGTTTTGTGGCCTCTGGAAGTCCAACCGGTTTAGGGTGCTGAAAAAAGTGCAGCTCAGTTAACAAAACTGAAGAAATAAAGTCCACCGCACAAACACTTATATTGGAGAAATAATGAAAGCGACTCAGACAAAAGGCTCCGTTTTCCCCGTCACGAAGTCTGCATTAGACCATCAAGGCTTTATTGAATCACCTACGGAGCCCCAACAACAGAATAATTGCTCGGTTGAGGTTTTTTGTGCTCGTTCATAGGCCTGCGAACAAATGATGAACGATTTCAATAACTCGGTTTGTGCTGCTTGTTTGCAAAAAGTCAAGCAACAGTGTCAAACTGAGGGACATTCTGCTTAGAGTCCTCCCTTCATCACCACAGGAAAACACGCAACATGGACAAAAGCATTAATGTTTGGGCCTTCATTGTAAATCTTACAGGCAGCGAGCGTTCTTTTCATAAAATGCTCTTCATTGACCATGCCTGTCGGAGACATTTCCACCCACGTCTCTCAAGTTCTGTCTCTTAGCCCAAAAATCAGCTACAAGTCAACAACTCGGAAGTGTTTTTTTCGGCGAGAAGGGTGTGTGTGTGTGTGTGTGTGTGTCTGCCGAGCGCATTCCTTAGCTTCTTTTAGCATTCAATTCACATAGGTCACGGCCAGCGGGCCTTTGTGTTCGACCGGCCTCGGCGTAACTGCGGTACGGCGGGTGAGTGTGTCCGTGAGTGTGTGTGTGTCTATACAAATGGGAGAGAAAGTCAATGGGAGCCGTGCGCACACAGACACTTTGTCGGCGAGTAGCACTCAGTGACAACCCAGGCGCTGCAAAGGGCTTTCAAAGAACTTGTTAAAAGACTCACATGGTCTCACACTTTCGCTTAAATGTCAACTAGAAAGTGTAAAAGACGGAGGGAAAGGAAGTTCCAGCTCAAATTGGTCTGGGGTTGTTTTTCCTCGTAAAGGGGGTTTTGTATGATATTGTTCAAAAACGCAAGTGCAACAATTTCTACGGTATCCGATGTCGACCGGTCACATGGAGCTCAACAGTCAGGATCCAGAAGTAAAAATACAACGCAAGAAAATGTCCGATTCAAACTGAAAAAAATGATCTGTTATTGGGAAAATTAAGGAAAGGGCTTAGGATTGGTCAGTGGTCCTGAATGGCGCTTTGAACGGAAGGTTCAAGTTGAAATCTCCATGGCGGTTACCTTGCTCTTTACATTGTCAGATTGCGACATTTTTGGGCATTTTAAGTTTTTATTGATACGACAACTTAGACATGAATGGAGAGAGCGAAGGGGAACCGGGGGCAATACTCTATACACGGGGCGCACGTTGAGCTACCTAGGCACCCCAAAGAACTGCATCTAACTGCAGAAACCTTTAAGTTCAGGTTGTGGTAAACACTTTCGGGCTTCGAGCTTTTGAGAAGAGCAGCACTTTGTTTCAGAGCAGCCCTCATGCCAGACAGTGTGTTGTCAGTACCAGCATCATTAGGTGCTATTTCTGTCAACAGTGTAATCCTGTCCCCAGAACAAGCCACTGAAACAAACTGTCGGAGACATTTCATCACCTCATAATCTCTGCGTGTTTACTACTGCCAAGTGATCCTAAGGTGTGTCTCTAGCTAACGATATAAAGTTAACAACAAGTGCTGATTGTAAAATCCTCAGGTCTGAATCACTCTCTCGTGCCCTACAGTCATTCTAAACCACAGCTAGAAATAAAGACCCGAATGCCAGCCAAGATATTAGCATTGCATGGGTCTTTCCTTAGCAGCATGCGAGCTGTGTTAAGTAGCTCTTTTGTAACAGATGTGCTGTGTTTGATGTTAAAAAAAGGCTCTTATTCTTCAACAGAAAGGTTGATCTCGTTAGAAATCCTTTCCATAATGTTGTCAGACTCATAGAATATTAATACGAGCGAGTTTTTGTGATGTAAATACAAGCTGCTCAATTGTCCTAATAGCTTAAATTGGAGCTTGTTCGACTGCAGCGATCTCGCTTAGTACTGGACCAATGTCGAAGATTGTTGTTTCCATGAGTCACTTAGACACAAAAACATAGGAACACAGGGTTTCAGGTTGAAAAAACAACAACTTTAAGCTAGAAAACATATGTCAAAGGTGGCAGAGGCTGAGTCATTTATTTCCAATGCAGCATATACACAGGCAGGTCGTTTGGCCCAATAAAATCAGTACTTAAGAGGAGTTGCATGTTGAAAATATCCAACTATATATATGCAATCCATCCAATCCATCCAGTGATATAAGTATGCATTGTATGCATAACGCATCACAATGATATGATAATTGTTCTTATGTCTCCTGAGACCTTTGTGAAGTCTCACAGTGTTCTTAAGAGAGATGCTGAACTCTGTGTGTGCTACATCCAGAGGATTTTTCCTCCATCTCTTTCCCTCTCTTTTCAGTATTTTTGTAATTTAACTGTTTTGCTGCTCCATCAGCAGCCAGTTGTTTTTGTCTCTGATTCATTTTCCCTCCGTGGCCATAGATCAGCCATTAAACACACCAAATCGCTGCACACCACATTTCCTCTGCAGCCGTAATGCGCTCGGCTTTGCGGGAGATGTGACATCGTCCCTCCTGACGGCCACGTTGTCTCGCACCATTACACACAAATACAAACACACAGCCACACAACACGTAAACACAACCTACAATGGCTAAAAGATGGACACATGGCATTACTCCCATGTGTAATGAATGCTTTTCCTTCGGCCTCCCTTTACTGATTTCTCCCTCGTTCCTTTGCAAATCGTGTTTTTTCCGAAGGCACGGAATGGCTTCTGTTTCTGCGGAGTCTGGGGATAATTGGATTCAAAAATGACAGCTCGTTTTTTTAGGAGTGAAAGACTCGGAGCAATTGCTCCTGTCTTTGCAGAGGGCGACAAAGTGGATGTGCTTAGGACACAGGAGAAAGTGGAAGCAGGGCTTGAAACACATCCGACCGAGGAATGAGACAGAACTAATGAGAAAAGCCATTTGTATATCACAGAAAATGTCAAGAAAGGAAGTTCAAGGGAACCAGGCTCACTTTGAAGATGTACATGTGGGAATAAGGGCTGCACAGTTTTTCACTATTTGTTCGGTTTATGGCAGGGGAGGCTTTGAGAAAAAAAGACGTGTGTTAGTCTTTGCTGTGTGTCAAGCTTAGACAAATACATATACAGAGAGAACACAAGGCACCGTCACATTTGACACATTTCATGTAAACCTTTACATTGATACCTGGTCAACACCAGCATAGCAGCTCTTCATCACTTAGCGACCTTAAAAATTCACTTTATGAGGTTTTTAATGTTAATATGAGTTCCCCCAGCCTGGCTATGGC
>NC_048417.1:28152387-28153504 GCF_013103735.1 Etheostoma cragini | reverse complement strand
GAAAATTAGGGACATCCAGCGAAATTTCAGACTGCAGGTGAACAATCCGAGGAAAGAAACGTCGACAAAGACTAAAGACTCACAAACTGAATCCACAATTGACTCTCCATGTGTATGCAATGGTTACATAGTAAAGTAGTGTAGATAGATAATTTAGCATTTTATTTTATTTTATGTTGTTGTTGTTGTGTTTAATTCCATTTTTTAACCTTCTCTCAATTTGATCCGTAGTGTTTATTTGAGTTTAAATTTGTCAGAATGTTGGCCTTTGCTGTTATTGACCTGTGTGTACACAGGCTGCCCTTGGAACTACTTAGACTACCTTTTGTATATAAAGGTTGAATAAATGAAGGAAAAAATCAAACTGAAAATCTCACTGAAAATGCAGTGAGTATGGCTATAAATTAAGGTTGAATGAATGAATCTTATCAAGGTGCAGTATAGGACTTGTAGGCCCCATTGTTTCTGGAATTTTGACCCATGCTAAGGCCTAAAAGTCCGGATATCTGGTCCTCTGGTCCTCTCTTCCAATTTGATTTTCAGTCGTTTGAATGCAATAATAAAAAAACGTGTTAAATTTTGGGTTACAGACCCAACAAAGTATGTTTGTTTTCTTCTTATCTCCCCAGAGGCATAAAATAGTATTCAATATTCACACAGTGCAATTTGAGTGTGTTTAATTATTTCTGTGCAGTCACAATGTTTGCAATAAGGCAACTGAAAGTCTGTAGCTTCCATTTAATTAAACTTAATAAATACAGTACAGGACATAATTTTCCGTCCAAAAAGTTGTATGTTATGTTTCTGCCATCAGATAAAAATGTATCCTTAATTATTCAAAGCATTCTCATGAACGGATCTGTATGTTAAAGTATGAAAATGTATGCACACCAAAACGCAAGCTGCTGGTCAATTTGGCGGACATTGCGGTTAAGTTTAGGCGACAAATAATGACAGTTATGCAGCGAAGACCGTTGATGACTAGTTAAATGTAGGAAAAAGATCTTGGTTTAGTGTTTTATGATGCACCCATCCCACCCAACCTCCCTAAGCTAAAAACCACGTTCTGATACAGCAGAAGTCATCTGAAGTCTCTTTATATAGACCTTAGTGGTCC
>NC_048417.1:28142367-28152287 GCF_013103735.1 Etheostoma cragini | reverse complement strand
GTTACCTGGTCCTCAGATCTCTGCAGGGTAAATCCAGACAGCTAGCTGGACTATCTGTCCAATCAGAGTTTTCTGTTGCACAACTAAAACTACTTTTCAACGTACACACGTTCCACCAAAACAAGTTTCTTCCTAAGACTATTTAGCAGAGGCACCGTGGCTCCGTCCGGCGCTTAGCACCGCCCAAGACGATCGTGATTGGTTTAAAGAATTGCTGATAAACCAGAGCAGGTTTTTCTTCCATTTCGTAATTTTGTGTGGACTAGTCAGACCTTCCTCCGGATCGCTGTGGATGAAGGTCTGACTTGTTTCCAGCCCTGTGTGACTTTGTTCACCTCATTGTCTTCTGAAAGGACAAACCAGTAAGGACATGCCTTGATAAGAGCCGCGTCCCCCAAGGCTTCTCACAAACACATATTCTTTGTACATTTCCACAAAGACTGTGTGTTTGTGACAAAGCAGAGTCGAGGAGAGAAGAAGCAAGAGGGCATTGAAAGATGTGTACTCACAGTATTTGGTCTGTGTGAGAAGGCTTGCAAGCAGAAGTCTTTGAAGAACAAAGGCTCGTTTTTTTTTAATGCAATTGTCTCCGCTTCCTCGCGTTGATCTCACAAACACACTTCCAGCCCCGGAGGCCTTTCTGTGATATCGCACCAATCTAGCTCACCTGTTCGTCCTTGCTCTCCTCTCCCTGGAAACGCTCTTTATGTGTCGCAGTTAAGCTGCGCTTCACTCTTGCTCGCCTCCATAAACTGACACTCCACTACCGAGCGATGAAGAGCCGTCCCTGTCAGAGGCCCCCCAGGTGCTCAGGCGGAGATCTGTCCTCGCTACATCTTCTTTCCCAATGACAACGGTTAACAAGTGAGTTTTTGCATGAATCTGTGATTTTTTACAGGGCTTCTTCAACGTAAAATAAAGCCAGACCAGACTGTGCTCCAAGGTTGCATCACAGCAAGTAAACCAAAACTTGCGCATATTAAATTTGGAAGCAAAGATTCCAATAAAGAAACGATTCTACGGGAATTGTAATTTTTTAAACGATTCAAAGTAGGAATCGGTTCTCGATGCCCAACCCTGGGCCTTGGGCAGTTCCAGTTTTCTGTCAGAGACAACTTAGTGTCACTCGCTGAAAACTGAAGAAGACTTTGTGGTGCAGGATCAATACGGCTTCCAGACTGAAAGCAAGACAGACCGTGGAATAGACCATGCACCACATTATCCACCTATACAGCACACAGTCATGTGAAAGATGTTGCTCCTAGTGACAAAGAGAGAATCAGTCAGAATTCTGAGATTAAAGTCCAAATTGTGAAAGAAATGTTGCATATTGCCTCGTCCACAGCGCCGTCACCTCTGACCTTTACATCCCAAAATGCCACAGCTGATGCAGATCTAAGCAGGGGGATATCTTTTTCTGACTTCTCCCGCAGCGTTACTCTCTCTCGCTTCGCCTCTGGTTTCCAAAGTTGCCACAGAGTTTTGTCCCGAGCATATATGTTCTCTGACTGGCAGCCATGTGACTGCCCTCAAGGACTTCTCAAATGACAACATGCGAGAGGCAGTTAAGGACACAAAAAAGAATGAGAACAAAAATTTCCCGGCAACCAGACATAGACAACATAGATCATGGGCAGAGGCATGGACAGTGTTGGGAAGCATACTTTCAAAACGTAGCCCAGACAGAATACATGTCAAAAAATGTCATTTGTAACATGTTTGATTATGTTACTCAATACTTGGATTACATAAACATTGAATTACATTTTATAAGTGTAGGAATGCGGCCTTCAAATACTGCTTATGCCTTTTCTGGTGTGTTCTTCTGTTCCAACTGGCTGAATGTGCACATGAACAAGCAGATGGATTTTTGTATTTCTCATCCCGGAATGCATGGCCTACTAAAAAAAAACTGCAGTCTTGCTACCACAAGCAAGTGTGCTCTCCCGGCTTCATGTTTTCCATGAATGCATGTGGAAGTGCATGGAGGAGCCATACCGCCAAACCTAAATCTCAGATGAATTGATGTAATTTGACAAAGTTGTCCTGAATGAACTGCCACTTTAACAATGTTGAACCCTGCTGCTCTGTGCAAGGTTGGTTGATGTCCAGCTGATTTTGGTGGGCTGGTCTGGGTCTCAAAAGTCCAGGGCTGACTTTTTTTACCCAATTCCAGCCCTGAAAGTACAACTGACGACACAGTTCTTTCCAAGAGCTCTGGCTTGAAATGCGACTTTGGAAACTATTAAACTGGGATCTGTGCATGTTTGTGTCCACTAGACCGGTAATTTACTCTGGATCTTTAACCCAAGTCTTTGAATTGACTCATGAATCGCGAGTCTCTACTATCATTAACCCGGTTCAGTTTAGTCCTACTAAACTTCAGTCTAAAATTATTACAGCGCCACAAACAAACTTATCGGAGTCGGAAGCTAGCAGACCATGGGATCACTCGAGAACTAATGAATCCCGCGAATCAGTCGGCTGTGAGTGGATCTTATTCAGACGGGCGAGTGATGTCTTTCCTCAAGCTCCGGATAAAATGAATCAACAACAAAAGCCCTTGTTTCACTTTTCAATTAACAAACAATGTTCTGCATGTTGCCTAGCTGGGCTACTGTAGGTTTGGTGTATACATGTAGGCTGTTAACATGCAATTAGTTCAAGAACACAGTCCAAAACCTCGCAAGCTCGCCTCGGCTCACGGCTGGGGCTCGCCACACGGACTCAAGTGAATCGCACAACCAGGTTCAGTTTAGTGAGTGATTCATAATAACTCGAATCATTAAAAGAAACCGGATTTCCAGGCCTGGTGTCCACAGACAGAAATCAATTGTCTTGTTCTAGCGTGTCGAGTCTAACTGGGCCAGGGTAGGCTAGATCTATATCCAATGGCTGCAGTTCATACTTTATGAAATGTCCTCAGCCACAGTTCAACTGGTTAGATTTAAGTCCATGTTATTACAAATCTCAGTAGGAACCATTCCAATGCAGGAAAGCCCAGCCATTTGGCCGTGTAAGCAGGTTAAACCAAATGTTAGGAATGTGGTGACAGCTATGTGACACCGGTCTGCTATTGTGATCCCAAAGAGAGTTTCCTCTGTCACTGGATAATGGGAGGCGCTGATGGTTTTCACAGCTATGAACGCATGCAGTGTTAGCTAAGGGCTTTGGACTGTGTGAAACTTGCAGAATGTGGTTTTCCCTGCGTCTGTGAATGGCCCGGGATGTGTGAACAGCATTTTTCAGTTAATAATGCCATTGTTAGGCTTTCTCCTGTTTTCCCTGACAGACCTGGGTTACTTAATATTTGCAAATACCTTGTTTTCTGCATGTTCTACCCAACTTTAAAAAACAGATGGTCAAAGGAGGTCGCATTATAACACCTTGGCAGTTATTTTGTCAGTAATGAAGCGATCCCACGGGTCCCACAAGTTCAGGAATTATTTGTGTGAGTGTTGCAGAGAGTGAAAAGGGGGATTTTAACAATGGGGAAAGGAAATTTAAGTTGTTTTTTTTCTACATGAGTCACCCAAAATAAATATGCCAAGATGTTATAACTTGTTTTACACTTTTACGCATGAGGCTGTGGTTTTCATCTGCATTTCTCTAAAGCAAACTTCCCTGAGGTTAAAGACTGTTTAGCCCCTGTAGAACCACTCGAAGCTTAAGGACAACATGAAGAAATCTAGGAAAAGGAAAGTTTACTTCATCTTTAACTAATGGAGATAGTCCAACCCTAACCCTAACCCTTTTGAGGCATAATGTGGCGTAATGATGTCCTACGAATAGTTTTTGTTCGATATCATACAAACTTATTCATGAGAATGTGTTATGATGCACTGTGTTTGCAGACTTGATTGGAGGTCCACTCTGATCCACTCGAGTATTAGGTCATACACCTGAGACCCTGCAGTACCACGGGATGGGACACTATCTGGCCCGATTAGACTGAATGTAATTTGGACCTAGCCGATCCTGGCCCCCTAGTGGAGGACTCTGAGATATTTCAGGCTGAGTGTGTGTACTTAAAGACGCAGAGAGAAGAAAAATGGTGCACTTAAGATGTTTGAGTGCTGCCGGTCATCTGCTGTGTGTAAAACACACTCTCTTCCTGCACACTGGAACTAATTCACCTGATGACAGACGCGTTTGACAGACGTTTCACAGCCAACACACACCCGTGTCTCTCTCTCTCTCTCTCTCTGTCTCTGTCTCTCTCACGCGTGACATTCCAGGACTCCAGGTCATCAGCCACTTCTGTTTTGTCAATAATACACTCACATACACAGACACACATAATCTCACTGGTTTCCCTGTTCTCTATCAGTTTCTTTCCTTTTAAAAAGCCATGCAACCTCTCCTGTCTTCCACCTCTCACTCTCTCTTTCTCTCTCACACACACACTCACAGCTCAAGGGTTAATGTCCCCCCAAGGCATCACAGCCGCCTGACCCTTGACCTTTCCCAGGAGTCTACCCTGCTACCAGCCTCTGGACTACATTTTATGCTCCATAACTGTCCTCAACTGTCTTTCATCTCACACACACATTGGCTAACACATGAGCATGCAGACACACTTTTAGGTTCAGCCGTGGAATAAGATTGTGATTAAAATAATAATAAATTCTGTGTTTAGAGCAATTTTGGTCAAAGTACAAGAGGATGGAATATTCAGAGCAACTCACCCACTCTGCAGATGGACGGTGCGAGAGGAACTGGCGCGCCATGTGAGTGTGCTGCTGTTTCTCATGTGTGTGATGGACATCTATGTGAGCCCATTTGACTCGCATGGTTATTATCTCAGTAGGGAGCTACAGGTCTGGCAGTTAAAACGCATTCTCAGTGTTATGCATATGAGCACAGAGCCATTTGCCGGTTTATTAGGTCAAACCAGTTAAAATAGCGCAGTGGAATACAACAGACGTGCCATAAATCCTCCCTTCCTGACGGTTTATGGTGTTGTTGAAATGAGAGCTGTTTCCAATATTTAGTCCACTTTATTTTATAACAACATGCACATAATGCATTTGTGCAAATATCCTCGGAACTTAAACAGACAAACAGAAAAGCAAATGTGATTCAACATTGGACATCATGCAAAGACAACATCATTAAATTAAATTTAAAAAAAAACTATAAATAACGTGCAGCACAAACAAGGAAACAGAAGCAGTTCCCACAATTCATTTCCATAATGCTCTTGGCTGCTGTGCCTCTGCTAGATTCCAGACGTAAGTCAAAGTTGTGACATTACAGGTGGTAAGCTACAAAAAGTACTTCAAGTTCTGCTAAGCAGCTGACTTAAGATCAGAGGAGACTATTTTTAATGGCTATAAAACGAGGATTTGTGTGTGTTGGTGTGTGTGTTGGTGTGGTAATGTGTGTATCCCTGTGTGCGCCAGCCAGTGTCCAAGCCAAGCTGCTAATGATCCACTAGTCATAAGGTCTTTAAGGCCAACCCAGGAGGCCCACCAGGCATCCCACAGAACCGAAAATACAACCACACCGCCCAATAAAAACATCACATCTCCACAAGTTCACCGTTAACTGAAAATGTACAAAAAGTACTGTTTCTTTTTTAGATTTGATGTATTTCTAGTGTGATTGAAAAAATAGAGAATTCTACAAACTGAACGGGTTTCCTGGATCTTGCTCAGGTCATGTTACGGTAAAGGACTTTTAACTGGGCCATAATGTAATAAAATACTGGGAACTGCAACTGGTGTTAACAAAAAGGAGAGATTCAGCCAAACTGACCTAATATTTGATCATTGCAGCAGAACCATAAGGAGATATAGATAAGAGTTGGCCGAGATACATCAAACAGAATAAGCATCGCATGCCAATTCATTATTACAGTCAGGGCTGAAAGATTAATGGCCTTCATTTCATATTTCTTTGTATTGTGTTTGTGTATATTTATATACCCAATATTATTTTCTTCAAAATCTTCAGGCCGAAATACAGTCTTTCAGCTGGGTGATTTTTTCTTTCTATAACTTTTTCCAAACTTTTGCTATTCACCTTCCAATGCCTTCTGTGACCTTATCTACTCTGTACCTGGCATTTCATATGGCTAATTCCTGGTAAGACCACCTCCTGACAGGAAGCACATCAATGGTCCCATCAAGACCAAAAACCCCATTTGAGTAAGTGACCTTTCTGGGGGACAAACGAGCAGAAAGGCTGCACCTTCACTAATAATACTCCATAAAGCTGTTTTGCATTGCAACTCAATTTAATGTCAACTCATTTCACTCGTGATGGATGGACTCTTCTATTATGTCCGTAGTGGGAGCCCATCACAATGTGGCATCAAATGGTTTTAAAAAACAGCTTCCTACGTCTGCTTCCCCACTGGCGGAGGCTATTGTCTCTGCCATTGAGGTCCCTGCATGACGCAAATGATAAGCACCAGTGAACTGTGGCAAAGGAGAGCGGGTCTTTAAAGTAAAAGAAAGAGAAGAGGGGAAACAAGAATATCTGGCGGAGACATCCGAAGATGAGTCTGTCAGCATAAAAAGAGAAGGAGAGACCAAAAGAAGCAGAGGTAGGGTGGAGAGGGGGAGATATCACACACAGCAGAGGTAGGATGACAGATTTGACACAGGAAGAAGAAAAGCCATCCCTTTCTCATGCGGCGTTTTTCCTCTGCACTCTCTGAGTGGCTGTCCAGTTCTGCCACACCACATACGCTGCCTCTGCCTAACTACCTGACAAAACAGAGAAGAACCACAGAGCCAAAGCGGGCCTGATGGCACCGAGACATCAAAAAGCCAACATGGCAAATACGCTCCTGTCTGAGGGCTCCTGAAAGCACCGCTTTCCTCTCAGCAACGGCACCAGGCCTGTCAGCTTGGCACTGCCAAAGAGAAACCTTAAAAAGAAGGGTAGCATAGAAAGGGAGAAGACACAAGAAAGGAATGGTGGAGGAGTGTGTGTGTGTGTGTGTGAAATTGCAGTATGCGTGGACTCTGAAAACCATCGGGAGAACTGAAGTCGAAAAGCTGAATTGCAATGCAATATTTAAGTTAGGAGGATTGTTGGATTTCAAATCCAAATCAGCTTCTTTGGCCATGAGAATTCACAAAATTTGACTCGTTGCTCTTTGGACGATGGTAAAACAAACTTGGTTAATACCAAGTCACCTACAGGATTTGAGCATGTTCCATCTGTTTTCTCACCTCGACACCACATATTTCTACGTGACTTTTGTTAGTTAAATCTTTAGTATGCATTAAAATATATGTCCTACCACGGTTACAGTACATTGGCTAAGTTTTCACCAGCATATTCAACTTTGAATGCCACTTGAATAGAAAGTATAGTAATGTAGAAATTGTCACGAAAGGGCAACAATGTTCACCATTGTTAGCTAGCATCTGATAATTAGCTCCTAACACAAGCTACAGCTGAGGCTGATGGGAATGCCGCCTGTTTTGCAGGTATTTTTATCAAATCCATTTTGCCCTGATGACAGACAGAAGATAACACTATTGGTTCTGGGGTGACGATTATATCCTGGGGCAGCTTAAGGGCAATACTCTGAACCTTGTGGTGTTTTAGAGTCGAACCATGAATCCCTGTGCCAATTTGGCAACAAATGGCATCCAAAAAATACACTATGTCAAGATTTTCCAGCACTTTGGACAAGATATTTCACTCTTAGTCTCAATCGAGGGTGTTTCGTTTCTGGAATCACTCCGGTGCTGCCAGGAATTCCACTGGATGGACCTTCCACTTTCTTTGTATTCTAACCTCTGGTGGATTTATGAGGACCATGGCTAACAGCTCCTTAGATCTCTACATCTGTCCAATCTGAGTTTTCTGTCCACATCAACCAAAACAAGTTCCTTCCCACGTGCACCGTAGCTGTTGTGATTGGTTTAAAGAAATGCAAATAAACTAGACTTCCATCCCGCAATGCTGAGTGGACTAGCCAGACCCTTCTCCGGAGCGCTGTGGAGGAAGGTCTAACAATGTGAGACTACCAACATGCTTTTGCCTACAGATGTGTGCAAGTTGTGAAATTGTGTGTAGGTCTCTGTTTTAGCTCCAGAGTGAGACATCCCCCTTCTGACCTATCTTTGTTGGGAGCTGCACATGCTCAGTAGCTCGGTGAGATCCCATCAGCTAGATAACTCTTTCTCCAGCTTTGGTCAGTCCAAGGCAGGATCAGCTGGGAGACTTCTTCTAGACCAGGGACACTTGTGGAATACCCGCACAATAGGGACAGGAAGTAGAACAGGGACAGGAAGTAGTTCTTTTGGAGATTCTGGTCCACTAGTGGCTGTTGGAGCAGTGTTTAGCCATTGAGAACGAGCTAGCATGCTACGGTTAGCCACCTCGTCTCTAGTGACGTAGAAAGCCGTGCAGATGTTGGACAGCTCACCCGGGGAATGAAGACAGAGGACATTCAGAAACCGGATCTCACTCAAAACACCATGGATAGTTTTTTTCCAAGTTTGTATGCGTGTGGAAGCACCAGAGACACAAAATAACACCCTAAATCCCAGAAAAGGAGATGTTCTCATAATATGGGTACTTACTGTACCCAACAAGAGCACTTCCTCTAAAGATGCATTGAAAGCTGAACAGGGTCCCCACCACCTGCTAATGTCTCTTCGCCCACCTGCTGACTTTCCATTGCATCTTTTAAAAAGCTGATATAGGGTAAGAAACGTCCAACATGATGCAGGAAGTCATAAGTCATGGTTTGCTTTGTCATCCTGATTGTGGTCGGAGAACGCCCCCCGTTTGATCACGAGAGGCTCAGAAAGCCACAGGCGTTTCGGGGATTTGGTCTGGTGTGGTTGACTTCAGTCAAATGTTGAATCCACTTTGATTTCATGAAACTGCAGCGTTGCAGAGCATCACTGAGACGGGAAGTGTACAGCAGGTTGTTAGTATCTCATCTTTTGAAGGCAACTTGAATAATTGATAAATTCAAGTCTTCAATACAGTGTTTGGAAAGTCATATGGCTGGTATTTATCTTTAAGAATCTTATATTTTTGTGGGAATGCGTGTGTGTTTATGTGTGTGTGTGTGTGTTTTTGTGTGAGAGAGAGGATTTATCATGCGCCGCTTTCAACGTATGCCTGTGTGATCTCACCGACGGCTGTAAATCGGAGCCTGCAAGACAACCATCAGGTCTTTCTGTGAGACGCCTGTGTGTTCGGATCAGAGTCAGCAGGCCTCGCCCCCCCCCCCCCCCCCCCCCCCCCCCCCCCCCCCCCCCTCTCCCCTTGTCAGTTCAGGAGAAACAACACATTCTCACTCCCATCGCGTCAAAAAGCAACGGACATGTTCCACTCAGGTATCGGATTCATTCAGTTCCAGGTTCTCCTGTCAGGCCACATGACCTCTTTCATATTCCATGTATGTGTATGGCAAAGATTTAAATTAGTCTGCCGTTTCCATTCGCTTTGTTTCACACTTTTGGCACATCAGGAAGGTAAAAGTCTATTGTTATTCATAGCACAAGAAAGATTCCAATACTGTGACTTTCTGTACTGTTAGAACTGGAAGTAATACTGTATTAAAGGTCCCATGGCGTAAAATAGTCACTTTATGAGGTTTTTATGGTTAAAATGTGTTCCCCCAGCATGCCTATGGTCCCCTAGTGGCCGGTAAACCGAGCCCTGAGTCTCCTGCTCTGCCTTTGAGAGAATTAAAGCTTAGATTGGCTGATCTGGCATTGTGCCCCTTATGACCTCATAAGGGGCACAATGCCTGTCTGCTTTGCCCCTCCAGATAATTTGGCCCACCCATGAGAGAGAGACATCATGGCTTTCAAACAGGCAGACTGGCAGTTGGTGAAGGCCACACCCCCAGCTTCCACAGTATTAGGGGACCACTAAGGTCTATATAAAAGAGACTTCAGATACAGTATTAGGGACCACTAAGGTCTATATAA
>NC_048417.1:28114077-28142267 GCF_013103735.1 Etheostoma cragini | reverse complement strand
TAAAGAGACTTCAGATACAGTATTAGGGACCACTAAGGTCTATATAAAAGAGACTTAAGATACAGTATTAGGGACCACCAAGGTCTATATAAAGAGACTTCAGATACAGTATTAGGGACCACTAAGGCCTTCCTAAAAGAGACTTCAGATACAGTATAAGGGACCACCAAGGTCTATGTAAAAGGAACTTCAGATACAGTATTAGGGACCACTAAGGCCTTCCTAAAAGAGACTTCAGATACAGTATTAGGGACCACTAAGGTCTATATAAAGAGACTTCAGATACAGTATTAGGGGACCACTAAGGTCTATTTAAAAGAGACTTCAGATACAGTATTAGGGGACCACTAAGGTCTATATAAAGAGACTTCAGATACAGTATTAGGGACCACTAAGGTCTATATAAAGAGACTTCAGATACAGTATTAGGGGACCACTAAGGCCATATAAAATCATCCAAATATCCAAAAAAGTCATGGGACCTTTATAGAACAATGTTTGTCACTGACAGAGTGTGTGTAGAACAGAAGTTTTCACATGTTGATATGCATCCAACCCTTTAACTCAACTTCTATTTGTGAAGAGGCAGGCAACACATACTATTGTTGAATTGCTAAAACCGCAGTAGGAGTCAATCTTTCAGGAAATCAGAGAGAGAGCCCATCGTGTGCAAATCTGGCAACAATAGCCTCTGTCAGCCAGAAAACCCCAAACCAAAGGAGCGCTCTGACAGAGCAGAGAGTCGTGGTCAGGACCGCATGGCAGAGGGACCAGATGGAGGCCACTCCTGAAGAAGAGACACATGGCAACACGCCTCGATTCTGCCAACGAAGGCGTGTGAAAGAACGTGAGAGCATGAGGCAAAAGATTCAGTGGTAGGATGAAACATGACACTCGAAACAGCAGAAATAACAGGTGAAAAGGGTTGATGATCCATCCCATGTCCTTTACTTCGAGTCTGAGCTCTTGATATGTGATATGATGTGATGTGATGATAAATGTCAGCGGCTGGAAACGATCGTAATTTAAGTATCACGCCTCAATATAGTCTCAGTTTTGAGGCCTCGCCCCTACTATTTAAGACATGGCGTGAGGAATCCGGTTAAGAAGCGGCACTTTTCAGAGGTAGAGATGATTGAAACCCTGATATCTTAGGTTCATTTGTAGTACTGCGTGTACTATTTGGTAACCTAAACACTGGTATTAGGCTGGAGGAAGACTGTGGAATGGAAAGAGATCACCGATGAGGTCAATGTGTTGCCGTATTAAATCGGACTCCAGCAGAATTTTATTTTATTTATACATCCTTGACATACAGTATATATGCTCCTGATAGTGTTATAGAGGTTTATAATGCAAAGGCCTACATGGTGGACCTTTTTAATGATTTAACAGCACTTAAAAAAAAGAAGTTAAATTAATTTAAATTATGACTTTTGTGGTAATGTCTGAATTCCTACCTTGGACTGTGTAACTTGGTTACCGTGGTTACCTTGTTTCAAGCCATTCTAGCGGTGTAAAGAAAACCTGCAGGAAGACTCATAAATCATAAATTTGTGTGCGTAATGCTGCATGATGGTTCTGCTGGCCCTGCAGGAGGACCAGACCCCGATGCAGGAATCAGGACGGAAAGAGACTTCAGGGACCACGACGATGACTGGGTAACATGACAATTTAAAATCCCTGAAGATTCGCTCTTGGATCTACAGTATGTAGTGAACTGGGTCCGATAGAGAGGGCAAGGTGCCAGAACCGGGCCATCCCGGTCCAAATACAGGTCCTCGCCACTCTGGGGACAACCGGTTGTTCACAGCTAAGAGTTTTATACAAATACTATAATCTTCAACTTTATCACTAAGACTTGTTTGGATGTAATCTAGTTCAGGTTAAATCTTCTCATATCCCTGTAGGTCTGGTTTATTGTCAGGTTTACCTACACTGAAATGATAATTCGCAGCGATTCTCGATCCAATCCATTGTTTTATGAGTACATAACCTATTTGTACTACTGTAGAAGTGTTTGGGATCATTTTGAGTATTATTTGTAGGGTACTTTACCCGCCCAATGTTCGACCTAGGTGAAAAAGGCTTCTGGGGGGGTTGTTTGGCTTGAGGTTAGGGTGCAAAGGACCCTAGGGTCTAATTACTCCAAACCATCCATTTAAGTTCAGGAGTCTGATGCCTTGTTGCAGAATCTGGTCCCTCTTTCTGCAAAGGGGACGTACGGCAGCCCTGTTAGCGGACTCCTGCTATATCCACTTCAATTGTTCGGGTTAATCACTGGTCCGCTTCGTGAGAACACGGTGCCACAGCTGTTCTGTTCACACACGGAACAGGCCGTCTTCCAGCTGTTGTCGGACCCTTAATCACACTCAGTCACATTTATAGTGTTGCTACGACAAAAACACATTCTGACGTTCATTGCATCTTGAAAATGGGACCAAAAATGAACCAAACTTGAAAGAAATTCAAACCCTGTAAACGTTACGTCACAGAAATATGTTATATACTACATGCTACTGTTTGCATGTGACAATACAAAACCCTGTTGCTGCTGTTGACATCTGGTTCCTGGGAACCGCTGTCTTGTGCTCGTCTAGCATGCTGGGAAAAGTCCAGGCGCCCCCGGACTGTGAGAAACCGTCAACATTCCTGCTTTGTTGTGACTGTGTGATAAATCGCATTCTGCATTGTGTTACAAGTAGGCTTTTTGGATAAGTCATATTCCTGTACTGATGCTGTGAGTACTGTGAACCGATTCCACTTGCAAGTACACACACTTTATTATAACTTCAGTGGTTTCTGTCTATTCTTGATAATAAAAAAATTCTAATTACCTTTAAGGCAATGCCTTCATGCAACTTCAGAAGGTACGCAACTAGACCGAGCCCGAGGGAATTAAGAAAAACAATCAGTAATCTGACAACACACGCAGAGTATTCAGAAAACATGCAAAAAATACACACAACACAACCAAACACAAACGATGCCTCACTTAATCCAACATACTCAAAGCTTCATATCCACTCCAACCCATATCTATAACACAATACCTGGACTCTCATCCTTTCATATTATGATCATATAAACACTTGGACACGCCTATTAATGCACACACACACACACACACACGTACCCCCATTGTAAACTGCCCCCTGTAGCATGTATTCAAGTACTGTCTATATGTTTTTATGTTAAGCTCTGTTTAGGTCTTAATAGTCTCTGTATATTGTGGGTTACATGCGTTTTGGGTTATGTTAGGTTGGTGGATTTTTTCTACTTATTTGTATAAACACCTATGGCAAAAGTTAATGAAAAACATTCTTCACCAAAAAAAAAAAAAAAAAAAAAGGCAACCATCTGTTCTTCCAGAGCTGAAAACTGTTGATAAAAAAAAAAAGCGACTTTCAGATTTCCTCACAGGCGGATTGGAGTAATCTCTGCATTCTCATTCCTTCTGTCAATGGTTTGCCTTCAGCTCCTTCCCTAATGTCAAAGCTGTTGTGTGTGGTTGTGTGTGGTTGTGTGTGGTTGTGTGTGGCTGTGTGCGGTTGTGTGTCAGGCCGACAACGAGAGCTGCGAGCGGCCTTTACTTAACCTCGTTTTCGCTGCGTTGTAGCCATTTTCTCATTATTACGCAAAATAATCCGCAGCAGTTTCATTCATAAAGAGTCATAGAGTCTCAGCTTCATAGTAATCATCATCCAACGCCATCAGCATCATCATAAGGTAACAATATCTTTATATTACATTATTTTTAAGTTGTGGTCATGTGAGGGTGAAATCAATAAGAAAGCAGCTTTTTGGCAGGTGTATGTGTCTGTCTATGTGTGAGTGTGAATGTGTGTGTGTGTGGGTGGATGGGTGCGTGCGTGTGTGTGTGTGTGAGCGCGTGCGTTTGTGTGTGCACGTTTTTGTGCGTGTGTGCGTGAGTGCGTGCGTGCAATCGTGTGCGGGTTTTTCCGTGTGTGTGTGCGCGTTTGTGTGTCCGCGTGTATGTGTGAGTGTAGGCACGTTTGCATGTGTGTGTGTGCATGCATATTTCTGTGCTTTGGTGTGTGTGTGTGCACGTTTCGGCGTGTGTGTGTGTGTGTGTGTTTGTTTCTGTGCGTGAGTGCATGTATTTGTGCGTGTGCGCGATCATGTGCGTGCTTTTGTGTATGTGTGTGTGCGCGATCATGTGCGTCCTTTTGTGTATGTGTGCGTGCGCGTTTGTGTGTCTGTGTGTGCCCGCGTTGCTGTGTGTGTGTGTGTGTGTGTGTGTGCGCTTGTTTGTGTGCGTGAGTGCGTGTATTTGTATGTGTGTTTGCCTGTTTGTGTGTATGTGTGAGTGTGGGCACTTTTGCATCTGTGTGTGTGCGTCTGTGTGTACGCCTGCATGTGTTTGTGCTTTTGTGCGTTTCTGTGCGGTGTGTGTTTGTTTGTGTGCTTGAGTGCATGTACTTGTGTGTGTGCGTAAATGCGTGCAATCATGTGTGTACGTTTGTGTGAGTGTGTGTGTGTATCTGTGTATGTGTGTGTGTGTGTGTGTGTGCATGCGTGTGCGTGAAGGGTGACTGTGTGTCGTGTTATCATAGCTTGGTAAGAAGGCCGAGCCAGCGAGGGTTACTCCAGAGGATTAGCCCACACCCTGAGCCAGGGCGAGAGGAGGAACAGCAAGGCATGATGGGAGGGTAACTGCTCTAGTTAGAGCACAACACAACCGTCTGCTTCTTACCTCGACTCTCAACTGCACGCACACAGCGGCCATGTTTATGGGCTTTTTTCAGGAATCAGAAATGTTGACATGCTAGCAGTCTTTTAACTTCAAAATGACCCATGTACAGTAATCATATCCCTCTCATGTGTATAGCCTAGCTTAAATGGGCTTTACTCAACAGTCTGAACATTAATATAGCATTAAACAACAGTCTGCTGTGTAAAGACGTAGTGGAACAATGGCGTCTGGAGCGGAGAATAAGGTTGTGTGTGTTGTAATCCGAGCTTCTTTGTTTTGGTAGTTAGTCCGGCCGTGTGTGCGTGTTAGCTCATGTTGCTGGAATTTAGCAGGCCGCTAGTCTAAATCCTTGAAAAGAATGGAATAGAATGCTTTTATTGTCACTATACACAGGTGCGTCCCCGTCCTCTGTCTCTGTGTTGGCGTTCTAACCTCAGGTGGATTTCTGAGGACTATGGTTACCTGGTCCTCAGGTCTCTGCGGAGTAAATCCAGACAGCTAGCTAGACTATCTGTCCAATCTGAGGACTATGGTGACCTGGTCCTCAGATCTCTGCAGGGTAAATCCAGACAGCTAGCTAGACTATCTGTCCAATCTGAGTTTTCTGTTGCACGTCTATTTTGCATTTTAGCGCCGCCCATGACGATTTTGATTGGTTTAAAGAAATCCCAATTAACCACAGCACATTTTACTCCAGTCCCAGAATGCTGTGTGGACCAGCAGCGTGTGGACGGCCTGCCAAAAGCAGCGCCAGCGGACCGCTAACGTTAGCCCCAGCCTGCTGTGTCGGCTCCTGGTCTGTAACCAATGCAGCGTCAAAGCATGTAAACAGTAACTCTACCAATCCCAATAAAGCTGTCACTCACGTGGCGAAAACAATGGGCTTTGTCCGTTATTGCAAAAACTTCAGCTCCAAAATTCGGCTTATATTGAAGTTTATACTTACAGGTAAAAATGGCTGCCGCTCTGACCATTGTGCTACATTGATTCAACCGGAAACAGCCTTTCTATCCATTGTATTTCTATCTCTCTCTCTCTCTCTCTCTCTCTCGCTCTCTGTCTGAAATGGCATGTGATTGGCCAACGTCTCCTGTGATGGCTAGATGTAGGTTGAGGATCACTTCAATTACAATGTGCTGAAATATTATTATGGATTTTTTGCCTAATAATGCCAAACATTTTACTTAAACTAAACTCAGCTTTACGCTGAATGTTACCCATTTGTTAATCACATATTTAGGGATTTCAATCAGAATTTTTCCAATTCCAAGTGTTCCTAGTTTTTAATCATGTGTTGCACTCCATAGGTAAAAAAAAATGATTTTGTGGAAAAATGGGTTGTATTTTGCATAGACAAAAAGTATTGTTAGGTATTTGTACTTTATTGAACTACCCAGCTCTACCTTTAATTTGGGATCAGGCCGTTACTAATGTAAAAATTAGTAAAATGTATGTTAAAACATTGGAAATGTGTATTAATATAATAACTAATGTATGGAAATAGCATTCCATAATTCTGTTTTATTCTCATCCCTGCCTTCACTCCCACTACAACCCCCCCCATCACTTTCAGTCTCTCTCGCCCATCGTCATGCGTCGCTCTCTCTTGCTCTTTCCCTGTAACTGTCAAATCCTCCACTCTCCTTCTTTTTTCACTTCACTTCACTGATCACTCTTTCACGCATCCTGTTTTCTGACTCTCGTTTCTAATTCACCGAACCCCCCCGCCCCCTGGAATCCCTCCTCTCATCTGCTCCCGTGCTCCAATTGGTGCCCCACAAACCCAGCGCCATCCCTTCATCTCTCTCTCTCTCTCTCTCTCTCTCTGTCCTCCTGACTCCCTCCATCCCATATCATCAGGGGCGAGCTGAGCGGATTTGGGTTTAGTTGCCAGTCACTGCTGCTCACCGCAGTCTGCTGAAGTGACTCTTGTACCCCATACGGGCACCAGCGTGTGTGTTGCGTTTTGACTGATTTGTGCACGCACATGAACTTGTGTGTTTTTGCTTTTTCAGATGGAGCTCTTGGCAGTGCATTGCATCCTTCCTGTGTGAAGCCAGTATATAAGAAGTGGACCATGTTTCCAGGATGGAAGCAGTACTGTAAATACAGGAATCTGGGGTGGGCCTGAACATCTGGAGACACCGATTCCCAGGCTCACCAACTCTAAATACAACAACAACAACCCAGAAACCTCCTTTTGACTTCCATCATACCAAGAGGGCCCTGCGAGATCAATTAGAAGACTGGAATACTTGTAGATTTTGCAGGGTTTTACAAAGAATTCTTGATATGTGACTTATTGTTGTGCTTTCAACCATTTTGCCTGATCTGCAAGGAAGTGGATGATGTATAATAACTCAAATTCAAGACTGAACTTTGAGGGTGTAACATTGACAGACCTGGTAGTTTTTCAGTCTGCTGGTTGTCCACGGTGCACATGATTGCAATGGTAGTCCCGCATTGCCAGTGTCATGGTTGTGGTTTTCTCTTCTAGTTTTTCCTGCGTTATTGTGTTAATGTGTTCCTTGTTTCCATGATGTTGACGGTCTCTCGTGTTCGTTTTACCCTGTGTTCATCATTTCCTGTTTTGTAGTCGGTTTCTCCCATGTCATATCTTGTTTTACTTCCTGTCTTGTGTTTTCCCGCCTTTGTCATTGTCTCTTCCGCCTGTTCCTGAGCCCTCGTGTCCAGGGGCGTAGCACTGAGTTCTGGGCCATGTAAAAAGGCATTTTCTATGGGCCCTTCCCCACATTCACAGCTGTTCATTCTAGCATCTTTTTGGGCCCTTCTCATAGGAGGGCCCTGAGTACTCAGTCCCCTTTTCCGCCCCAGTCCAACGCCCTGCTCGTGTTGCGTATTTAGTCTCTGTGTTGTTTTGTCTGTTGTCAGATCATTGTGTGTGTGTGTGTGTGGGTGTGTCGACCCCCATTTGTCTCAGTATTCCCGTTTATTTTGATGCCCGGTCTGGCACGTCAGCGGTTCTTGGTACGGTTGTCTCTTGGGTCCAACATTTCCCTAAACCTCACAGCCAGACCTTCCGCCAGACCTAGTCCACACAACATTCTGGGATGGGAGAAAAACATGCCCTGGTTTATTGGCATTTCTTCCAACCAATCAAAATAGTCTCAGAATGGAACTTGTTTTGCCGGAACATGTGCACGTTCAAAAATAGTTTTAGACTACTTAAACATATTCTGCTGTCAGATTGGATTGGTAGTCTAGCTAGTTATCTGGATTGACCCTGCAGAGATCTGAAGACCAGGTTACCATAGTCCTCAGATTGGACAGATAGTCTAGCTAGCTGTCTGGATTGACCCTGCAGAGATCTGAGGACCAGGTTACCATAGTCCTCAGATTGGACAGATAGTCTAGCTAGCTGTCTGGATTTACCCTGCAGAGATCTGAGGACCAGGTAACCATAGTCCTCAGATTGGACAGATAGTCTAGCTAGCTGTCTGGATTTACCCTGCAGAGATCTGAGGACCAGGTAACCATAGTCCTCAGATTGGACAGATAGTCTAGCTAGCTGTCTGGATTTACCCTGCAGAGATCTGAGGACCAGGTAACCATAGTCCTCAGATTGGACAGATAGTCTAGCTAGCTGTTTGGATTTACCCTGCAGAGATCTGAGGACCAGGGAACCAAAGTCCTCAGAAATCCGACGGAATTTCATATGGACACGGCGACGATTAGCAGGCATGATGGAGAGGAGGTAACGCATGGATCGGCCTTAAAAACACAGAATTTAGTAGATTAAAAAGTAAGAAAAGCAGTTATTCCCAACTACAGGGTGTCTGCATGATTCCCAGGGCTCATGCTCAGGCTTAAAGATTTTAGAGAACTTCCATCCTGCAAAATACCAAAACAGCAGCAACATTCCCTTGAGCTACTGCTAAAGACACAGCACCAGCACACATAGATCTGTTTTTGTCTAAATATCACAGCAGAGGCATTCACACAACACTCATTCATATTTAAACAGCTCATTGCCTCATGATTCGCTTCCTTTCGCTGTGAAAACGTCCGCATCTGAAGTCAGATATTTTTTCTTTAAGTTCAGCAAAAGCACAGCAAGGGGAAGCGGGGAGTTCTGAGTTTTAGACTAGATACAGAGGGCAATATTTTTCTGCAAACTGAAATGATATATTATGAAATGATATAATATGAAATATACTGGCACACCCACAAAGTAACTTCCTTGACCCCTCTCAATGATACATCAAACAGAAACTGAATATATCGCTATGCTCGCACTCTGCTGAAGAAAACACCGCAGCTCCATCTATATTTTAAAGCCAAGAAACTTAGCAAAACAGGCCGTTAGCCGAGATGGTGCTTTTTAGGGAGGCCTCGAGTGTCGTACAACTTTAAAAGCCTTGTATAATTAAGAGCCACTCAGTGATTCACACGATGGCTGGCTTTACTACCACTAATTGCAAGCATTTCCAGGTCCTGTGCATGACATTTGGAAAAGGGGAGAGATGGGCGGAAAAAGAGATGGATCGGCGAGAGATGCAGAGAGCAGTGAATAGAGCCTGACAGATATTACCAAAATCACTTTGGCGTCACAGATAAGTATCTGGAGAATGGCAGAAGTAATAGAGGTTTTTACTGCAAAGCACCTCTTCTAAAATCCAGTTAATATGAGCCAGAAATTATTTTGCCGAGGGGTCCGTGGACTCCTCTGCAAAATGTTTTGGTCACGCCTTACATTAAACTAAGCAGGGTTCTGAGTGCTCGGGAGATACAGAGCATCAGCGTGGAGTTAAATAAGTGCCGTGCGCTTGCATGGGAAGTGCTGACTTGTGCCGTCGGATTAGCATGAGGAGGATATTAATGCTCGGGAAAAAACCCAATCTTGAGCTTTGGAATGTGGTCAAGTATGGGATTTAACGCTGCAAAATCACTAATGCCAAGTGAATACAGTAGACGATGTATCTACCCTGGCACTGAAGGAGGATGGCTGTGAAATAATGCTAGACTAAAGAATGTGGACAAACTAACATTTCACCCATGTGGGATTGAACATCTCAACACCTCGTTACGGTAACAATTTACAAGTCATGCAACACCAAGGCCACGTTAAGCCCTGACTTAGTGTTCATCCACGACGTTCCACTTCCGGGATTGCTCCTGTGCCGCCGGAAATTTCGCCAGATGCATGTCTTATCAGCCGATGCCCTGCTGTTTTCTTATGCACTACTAAAACAATTTGAAATCTCCACATTTTCCACTTAAACTAGTTCCTTCCCGAGGCTATTTAACAGCAGCATCAGGGCTCCATGCGGAGCTCAGTGCCACCCAAGACAATGGTGATTGGTGTAAAGAAATGCCAATGAACCAGAGCATGTTTGTGTCCCATCCCAGAATGCTGTGCGGACTAGCGAGACCCTACTCCCCGGTGCTTTGAACACACTGCTGTGTGCACACACACACTGTGCCTTTCTATTCACAGAGTTTACAGACAGGTCTGCTGATTGGGTACCAACTGTAACACAGCCAATAAAGGAGAAAAAACCAAACTCAAAGCCTGTTGCACACCGCTACCCACCGTTCCGAGGAAACACGTTGTTTAACCGGGAAACCGTTGGATCTTTTTGAGCACAAGTCACTGCTTTCATTTTCCTGTCCCTTTAATTCAACCGTTAGAACAACGACGGAGGACAGACACTAATGGTGGCTTGGTTGAAGTTGGGCGGACCGATATGGAACAGCGTTCTAACCCTCATGTTGTCCTCGGGTCAAATTTGACCTGTTTTCTGTTTTTTTATCACAAATAATGGGCCTTCGAAATAAGCGCTGAAAATTTCACAATTAGTAATATCAAATTAGTTTGGGAAAAAACATAAAAAAGCAGCCACAACACTGAAAATTGACAAAACTGTTGGAAAAAGCCATAATAGTGTGTCATGGTTGACGGGAAGACAACACAATAGAATTAATATGTATAACAATCAAAACCGTGTCTGTGATGAGTTCACATGTCTGTGATAATAGCAGGACAATCACCTACTATCTACACTGGGGAAGTGTGATAGCAGTTGGACAGGTGAAGATCACGTGGCCGGTAGCCCACAAACAGGCTCGGTAGTGAACCACATGGTAACATGATGCAGATCTGGAGTTTTAGCCAAGTTGGACAGAGAAAATTCAGTTAAAAGAGATCAGGGAGGCTGTTCTGCCCTCATTGGTCTCCGTGAAGTTAGCAAGTGAATGTAGACGAGGGGTGTTTAATGTGGACTGACCTGTGTCAGACCCTGTAATAAAACAGCTTTTTGAATGCTTGTCAGTAACCCGGTCATGTGGTAACTTAGAAGGCAAGCCTTGTGTGTTCTGATTACTTTGGCATGCAGTTAACAGACCAGTTATATTTTTATCATGGCACTTGCTCCCAGTGTTTTTCACCAAGGTTTTTGACGAGGGAAATAACGAGAGTAACAGGTGAACTAGCTTGAAAAGTGAGTTTTTCCCAACTGATGTGTTGTGGATGGAGACTTTAAAAGTCCCATGGCATGAAAATGTCACTTTGTGAGTTTTTTTAACATTAATATATGTTAAGGTCTATATAAAAGAGACTTCAGATACAGTATTAGGGACCACTAAGGTCTATATAAAAGAGACTTCAGATACAGGATTACGGACCACTAAGGTCTGCATAAAAGAGACTTCAGATACAGTATTAGGGACCACTAAGGTCTGCATAAAAGAGACTTCAGATACAGTATTAGGGACCACTAAGGTCTATATAAAGAGACTTCAGATACAGTATTAGGGGACCACTAAGGTCTATATAAAAGAGACTTCAGATACAGTATTAGGGGCCACAAAGGTCTATATAAAAGAGACTCAAAGCCATTGTTTTGGAACTAAAAGGCCTTGCTTAGACCATGAAAGTGGCACCAGTCAAAAGTACACAAAACAGGTCTTCACAGACTTTTTGCTTTAGAGTCTACTTTATCAAAATAATTAACCATCGCCACGCAAACCTATAAATTTAATAACAACAAAGGTATCATATTTCTAGCTGATTTCATAATCTTATTTGAAACTTTGAAAGAAGAAATCATTATTCCAACGCTGAGTCATGCCACATGATGCAGAACAATCGGAGACATTGATTGAGGCAACAGAATAATTAGGCCCTCCACTGGCGGATTAAAGATGGCGTGCCGAGCCGCCGCCTCTCTCCAGATCAATTACAATGGAATCTGCCCGAACATTAAAGCCAGCGGAGCTGATAGAGCTGGCCTCAGAAGCTTAGCCTGCTCACTCCCATTCATCCGAAATGCTGTATGAATATGGATTATTGAGAGAGAGTAGTGAGGCGTTGCAGGAAGAGTCTCTCCTGCTCTACAGGGAATGACTTTGCAGCGGCATCTGTATGGACGGAAGGTGGCGAAGCTGCACAGCAGAGCGGAGTGGGCCGGCGAGCGTGCAGGAAGGCTGTGTGTGCAGGCTGTGGTCGTGCATGTAATCTCAGTCAGTCAGTCGGTGAAAGGAAGCCTTAAAAGATGTATGACTCCACCCAGAAGTCAAGGATTGGCACATACTGAATGAAAATACTCCAAGGGACATGGATCAATGTGCAGAGATACATGCATTTGTACATGTCTAGAGGTATCATACAAATATAGGAGTCCACTGTCAAATGCGGCAGCTGTATGGATGCTGTATTCGCAGTTTGGACATCATTTTTCGTTAGGGGTGAAAATAGGAAATAGATGCCAGTGTCCAGAGTCGAGTTTGTCCATTGGTATTCCTTGAATACGTTTTGATGCGCTTGAAAGCCACAGGCGGGCAACTGTCAAAGGCACTAGACACTGGAATTGTTAGAGTCAAGCATGGAAGGGCATGCAGTTGTGTCGGAAAAGTCAGGAGATCATTGGGCTCTTGCCCTGAAGGTTTGTCATGTTGTACATCACTTTGAGCTCAGCCCTGTGCTCCACAGCTCTCATCCAGCTCCGCCTGAGCTCTGCTTTCGGAAAAGGTCTTGCTTAAATTGTGGGAACTGTTGTGAATGCCGAAATGCAACAAACTGCCGGCTTTTGTAATCTGTAAATCGATTCTTAATTTGCGCAAGTATGCTGTTTTCACTGATTATTGCGATATGTGGCTGTCTGTAATGAGTGTGAGGGCTGCTGCGTTCGTCTGTCCCACTGCCTCCACTGTCTTCTCAACACATTCTAACTCCCATCTCTTCAAATCCAGACACTTGGTCAGGTGCCTTTGTTGTTTGGTCGGGACTCTTGGCGTCCCTATTGACGCTGTTAGGTTAAGGAAAAGTTGTGGGCGGGCTTACAGTTCCGTGACACACCACAATAACAGGACAGTTAAGGACACATGCGGGACACAAACCCCGCTCTCCTGGGTGAAAGTCCTGTGTTTGACCCAGCCAACCCCCCGACCAACCTCCCTAATGGCCCCCTTACAAACTACTCGCTAAACCCCGTCTACATGCTGCTCTCCCCGGTGCAGTCTACCCACACAATGAAGGGCGTCTTTTTCGTGTCCTCAGACGCAGACAGCCACTGTCCAAACGTCCCTATTTTACACGTTCGGAGTGACATGACAGGTTGGTCTTCTCAAAGAGACCAACACATTTTTCCCAGTCATCTACTACATGTCTAAGCTCTTACAAAGAGCGCATCAGCAGAGTCAAAAATGCCAATGAAAGCAAAAAGACAGAAACTGTGACCTGGTGCATAGTGTAGTCATTAACCTTGCCCACCATCCTGGAGTACGACTAGTGGCGGACTCCTTTTGCAAAATGCATTCAGCATTTTGGTAAGTTAGGAATGATTGCAGACAATCCTCCAAGATTGGAAAAACATGTATTGCAGTATTTCGTTTTTGATGCTCCCTGGAACATCCCAAGATTTAACGTGTGGGCATACTAGTGCACAAACAGAGCCTGGAGGACTGAATCTTTTAGGCGAGCCAGTATCATAGCATAGCACTGAGACACTAACTTTGTTCTTTTCAGCTATCATAGCTTTCCAGCCGCTAGCTCATGGACTTGTATGATCAGATCAGAGATTCAGAGAACATGCATTTAAAAGAAGGACAACACCAGAACAAAGAGAATAGACACAGTGGTGTAGTCTACTGTGTTGCAGTGGGTATACTGTACAGTGTATGTATATAACTATGGGCAGCAATGGGTCTTTGGGAGGGGTAGATATCATATTGGGGGGTCTGGGTGCCATCCACCAGGGACATTTTGAACGTCAAAGACTTCATTTTCTTCTTTCTGATACACTTTGATCAACCAATGTATTGTGGAAATACCTTTATATAGCCTATGCAAACATAAAAACCCATGACAACTCAAAATATATCAAACATATAATGGAAAGTATGTTGTTTCGTGTCATTGGGAATTCTTAAGTGGGTATATGGAAATCCTGGAGCTTTCTCAGTTTTCCAATTGAGCCGGTTTAAACTGGATCAAATCAGTCGTCTCGTCCAAATGATATTTATGATCGGCTCAACAGTTTTAAAGTGTGTCCCTGCCCTACATGCGTGTCCAGGGGAATGGAAGGAGATGCAAAAATCATCATAAATACATGCTTGCAGGTCAAAGATCCCAATAGTGTCATAGCTCAGTCCACTCTGCCTACCAGACTGAAGGACTGATCCTCTTCTTACTTCCCTTTTTCAGTTTTTCTCATATGTCATTCTCTCTCCTTTATTGCCCAATCATCATGACTGGAAGCTTGCAAATGACACATACTGTGTGTGTGTGTGTGTGTGTTTGAGAGAGACAGTTTGAAAAGACAGGATGATGTAATTGTCAGGCAGAGACATATAGAGACAGACAGTTGTGAAAGGATTAAGAGAGACAACAGCGAGGTTAAAGATCGCAGAGAGAGCAGGAATGCCACAATGATGAGGTACCGTCGATGGCGGACAGTCGGTGTCCTCAGCTGTCTCTCTGAATGAATATGTCAATGTGAGCCCAGCCGCTATGTGGGGCTGACCTCAGGGTGAAATGCCAGCAGAGGCATAGGATTGTGGCAAGCGTGTGGAGTCACAAAGTTCAGGATTCAGGTACACTATCTCTCCGGAGCCTCCCTCATCGACACCCAGCTGAAATGTGTGGACACACGACACATGAATACAGGCAGGACATTTACATGTTAGATTTATGTGAGAGGAGTCACATTTTACATTGTGTTTAACTAAATGAGACAATAAGACTTAACGCAAGTAGCATGCGGTGTTGTAGTACTCGAGATCGGTCTTGGTCTCAAGAGTCTTTGTCTTCTCTCTGAATCAACTGCCTTTTTACTCTGCCTTGTCTTGGTCTCGGATAAAGAGGGCTGTTATTTCCAGACCAGATATCACTAAATTGCCCGTGCATTGTCTGATGTATGCCTATGTGTTGAACCTTGCCAAAGCAACCAATAGCTGGACTTTTATCTAATTCAAAATGTGTTACCATACCCCCCAATCTCCCTGTCCCCTTTACACCCACACCCAAGAGAGTGAATGCAGGAGACGGGAGAAGAAGCTCTGGCTGTCTAACACATATTCAGATCTTGGTCTGACTCAGTCTCGCCCTGCCTTGGTCTTGGTATTGACAAGGTCACGCCCTGCCTTAGTCTTGACGCGGTCTTGCCCTACCTTGGTCTTGGTATTGACTCGATCACGCCCTGCCTAGGTCTTGGTCTTAGCTCGGTCACACCCTGCCTTGGTCTTGGTCTTGGCTTGGTCTCAAACCCTCAAAGTCTCGGTGTCGATACACGTCTTGGTGATGACTTGGTCTCGGTTTAGGTGGTCTTGACTACAACTAGTGGTACAAACTATACAGTGAGGAAAATAAGTATTTGAACACCCTGCTATTTTGCCAGTTCTCCCACTTAGAAGTCATGGAGGGGTCTGAAATTGTCATCGTAGGTACATGTCCACTGTTAGAGACATAATCTATAAACAAACTCCAGAAATCCCAAAGTATGATTTTTTTACAGTTTATTTGTATGATACAGCTGCAAATAAGTATTTGAACACCTGTCTATCAGCTAGAATTCTGACCAAGGCCCGTCTTAAGTTTGCCAATGACCATTTGGATGATCCAGAGGAGTCATGGGAAAAAGTCATGTGGTCAGACGAGACCAATTTAGAACTTTTTGCTCATAATTCCACTGACCGTGTTTGTAGGAAGAAGAATGATGAGTACCATCCCAAGAACACCATCCCTACTGTGAAGCATAGGGGGGGGGGTAGCATCGTGCTTTGGGGGTGTTTTTCTGCACATGGGACAGGGGGACTTCACTGTATTGAGAGAAGGACCGGGGCCATGTATTGCTAGATTTTGGGGAACAACCTCCTTCCCTCAGTTAGAGCATTGAAGATGGGTCGAGGCTGGGTCTTCCAACATGACAATGACCCGAAGACCACAGCCAGGAGAACCAAGGGGGGGCTCTGGAAGAAGCAGATCAAGGTTCTGTTTCAAATATTAACTATGATTTTCTCAGGTGTTCAAATACTTAGTTGCAGCTGTATCATAAGTTTAAATAGTTAAAAAATATCTTTTTTTTTTATTTTTTAGATTATGTCTCTCACAGTGGACATGCACCTACGAGGACAATTTCAGAATCTCCATTATTTTTAAGTGGGAGAACTTAGAAATCATAGCAGGGTGTTCAATTACTTATTTTCCTCACTGTACATAGTTACAAAGTTCCAATAGGACATGTATAGTTTAGGTGTTTTCATCTTTAGTACTATATATTGTTGTATTTTTGAATGTACTTTCATTTTTTCATGTCACAAGGGTGATACATGTTCTAGGACTATTTTTATCAAAAACAAAAAAAAATACAACAAAAGTGTGTCTGTATGTCTAGAGGTTTTAATCACATCACAAATATGTGCTTATGAAAAAAATAGTCAGAAGACTTTGAGTCATGAGAAGAAAAGTACCTGATGTCGACACATATGGTGTGTCATGAGAAGCAAAGTAACGTGATTCAGGTTGAAACGGTCAGTCTGTGGTTTTGTTATTATCAGAGAGCCTATTTGCTCACATAGAGGGTTAAAAAAAAGTACCAAGTGCTGCCTCAAATGTTAAAGAAGTAGACTTACAACCCCATTATTACTGCTGATGCGCCCTAGAGCAAAGCCTTTAACACTCAGCTGTTCAGTAGAACTGACCAGTGGCTTACAGGCTACATCTGCCCCACTATGTTTTGGTTTTGAGACCGAATTGATCTCCGTCCACACAACAGTTTCAGCTCCCGTAGCAGAACTAACCTGGTCTCCTCACCACGTCTGACAACGCATATCACATGACCATTCACACAAACTGGGCATGTGCGCGCCGATGTAAACAGGAAGCAGAATGGCTGACGTTGAAAATCATGGATGTACACATTGAAAATACATAAAATACCAAGGCAGGGCGAGACCGAGTCAAGACCAACACCAACACCAAGGCAGGGCTTGACCGAGTCAAGAACAAGACCAAGACCAAGGCAGGGCGTGACCGAGTCAAGACCAAGACCAAGGCAGGGCGAGACCATGTCAAGACCAAGACCAAGACCAAGGCAGGGTGAGACCAAGTCAAGACCAAAACCAAGGTAGGGCGTGACCAAGTCAAGACCAAGTCAAGACCAAGACCAAGACCAAGGCAGGGTGAGACCAAGTCAAAACCGGGACAAGTCATGACCAAGACCAAGACCAAGACCAAGGCAGGGCGTGACCGAGTCAAGAACAAGATCAAGACCAAGGCAGGGCCTGACCGAGTCAAGACCAAGACCAAGGCCGGGCGAGACCATGTCAAGACCAAGACCAAGGCAGGGGGTGACCAAGTCAAGACCAAGACCAAGTCAGGGTGAGACCAAGTCAAGACCAAAACCAAGGCAGGGCGTGACCATGTCAAGACCAAGAACAAGGCAGGGCGTGACCAAGTCAAGACCGAGAGCAAGACCAAGGCAAGGCGAGACCATGTCAAAATTGGGACCAAGACAAGACCAAGACCAAGACCAATGAGACTGAGTGAGACCAAGATCTGAATGAGGCGTAAATGTAGCACAAGTTTTTTGAAGAAAACGTAGTAATGTGTTTGTGCTTGGCAGCTTCGTGGTCACACTGACCTAAGACCAGATTCACGTCCAGTTCCAACACGTCCCGAGAGACCGACGACACAGACAACAGCATCACACCAAAGCACGGGTGCTGTTGGTTTCTTTCCCTCTGGCTGATCTCTATCGTGTCTGCACTGTTTTACTTGGAGTCTTTTGAAATATGGAATGCTAAATCTTCATGCTTTGCTGCTCCAATTCAGTTTAAAATGCAGTTTGGCATCCTGCTGACTGACATCTGTGTCAGGTCAGAGCTGTAAAACATCAACTCAGATGTTTCTGTGAAATAACTTTCATTCAACCTTTATTTAGCTTACCATACAAAGAAAGGGCCCATATTGTAAAAAGCAACATACTATGTAGTTTCTTTTCTTAAAAAGCACTGTAAAGTTTCTGAAAAGGCTACATCTAACTAAAAAAGGCAAAGCCCATATTCAGAATTTTAGCTTTTTAAATGTTCTGTTAGGATTTCTGTGAGATTGTGATGTCATAACTATGCTAAATAGGTAGAGAGTGCTGCTACAGTGCAGTTACAGTCATTCCCCGGCTGCAATGACAGCGCAGAGCCTCACAGAACACAGATGCAGAAGACCCGGAAATGCAGAACCAATCAGAGCAGACGGAGCTTTTTCTTAAAGAAACAGCCGCCAAAACAGAGTTTTTAAGACAGAGGCTGAATGCAAGTATACTCAGACACACAGGATGATTTAATTGATGGGATGCCGCAGTCAAGACCTGCGCTGTGGTCTCCCACCAGATCACGAAAAACCGGAAGCCATTTTCTGCAGGGGGAGTTTATTAAAGAGCGTTTGGTGGACTCGTGGCGTTTGAGAACATGGATCGTTGAAAACAGAAAATTGGGAAATATTTGGCCTCCTGTTATACGAGCAGACGTATATGTTATGTTATGGGGAAATATTCAAGGCCTGACCACTTGTGCAGTCTATAGGCCTTAGGTCTATAGAGCTAAAGAGCTCTTAAAGAGCATCAAGCTACTGAAATCTCTAGTATGTTGGCACAGATAATATAACAGAACCTTAGTCATTTGTATTAGGTTAAACAGTGATTTGATCACATGTTTTAATTTAAGGCCCACCCAAAATTGGTCTGGTCCATCCAAAACTGGAATCCTGGTTTGTGTGTGGGATAAGGAAAGACTTTGAGATAACGGAGGACCTGGCAGCAATGTGGTCGATGAAAGAGACCACGACGGGGAGTGATGTGTTCGCTGAGGTAAATGCATGTTTTGACATAGTGGGATTCAATGGAACAACATGGCAACCGGTGCTTGTCCAAAATCTGACAGGACAAAATGATGGATTTTTAAAACGGATGCAAGAAATAAGAGGAGAAATCAGACCAATTACAGCAGCTGGTCAGTCTGATGTCATGTTGCCTGAGCTCATTACTATTCATGAGCTGGGTAAAGGCTCTCATTGGCTAGCCTTAGCAGGTTGAATATTAATGAGAGCTGGCCCAAATGGAGCTGAGTCTTCCTGCAGGCTTTCCATACCACGCTAGAATGACTTGAAACAAGGTAACCACGGTAACCAAGTTAGAATGCAGGCATTCAATGCCTGATTATCAAAGTTGTGAGATGATCATTCAAATGTAAAACTAACCTTTTAAAAACCAAAAATCCCTCTAAAATATCATAATCGTGAAAAATGAATGGTTTTATATGCTCGTTGATTTTGAACATTTTCATCCGTACATATCTGATGCATGTATGGATGATATATGTAATGCAGTTATGAAACCATTTCCCCCTGAAATGTAGTGACGTATGTATACAGTAGCATAAAATGGAAATACTCTAGTAAAGTGTGGGTCAAATTGTACTTAAGTACAGTAACTGAGTACTTAAATGTATGGGAGCTTTCCTCCACTGCACACTTATTGCACACTATTGTTTTAGTTTTTTTGTAGCTACAGTAATTTTATTTTTGAGTTCATCTTTTTCTGTGCGAACCAGAGTCGTGTTTTTAATAGTAACAGATGTGTCTGTAGGAACCGTAGTCCGTGCATCTTGTTGCTCTGTAGACTGCGTAGTGTTTATGGCGTGTCCACCTTGTACTTACGCCTCTGGTAATGAATTTAAACTTGTCTTTTTGTGGTCACACTTCGCCCAGCCCGCCCACAGTTTACTCCTGAGGGCACAATAAAGGATTTGAGCTTTGAACTGTGTGCTGGAACCTTGTGTAGCAGGCTATTTGAGGTTATTGTTAGATTATGCGGCTGCTCTTTTGGGGGGGTTAGCACATCGAGTACAATATAACGTAATGTACTACATGTGAGATTTCAGTGTCAGTGTGATAGACGTCACCATTCTGCCTAATCTGACTAGACCGTCTGGCGTAATAAAACCCTCAATTCTGCCGTGTTGGGACTGTGTGTCTTAGAAAGTGTGTGTGGATATTTGAGACGGAGTGTGTTTAGGCGAAAGGCAAGGGAGAGTGGGTTGCGGGTTTCAGTGAGGCCTGATCCTCCGGTAACAGGACCTGAGTCGTCCCCGCAGAATGACTCGCAGGTTCCCACACCCTCCCATCGCTTCACCGTGGTTCTCACACACTCCTGACTCTGGCACTCAGGTATCACTGTGCAGCCTGTCGTCGCCAAGTCCACTCTCTCTCTCTCTCACACACACACACACACACACACACACAAACACACACTTATAGAAGTTGGTGTGTGTAAAGGTCTCAATGTGTGTGTCCTTTCACATGGAAACAGTTGATTCAATTTGAAATGAACTAATTGCATCGTCACGTCACCTGAGCATGATTTTACACACACACACACACACACACACACACAAACACAGACTGCCACCTCGATGCAGGTTTGCCCGTTTGTGTTCCCTGTCCTAGTTTCACGTCACTCTTATGTTACAGGAATGGTTTGCACCAAAGAATAGCGAGCAGACTTGATTACGGGTTGTCCTTTCCAGTGGCGCGTTGGTGAAACACACTCGCACAAACACACACACACACACACACACCACACAATCCTCATTGTTTCTTTATAGACACCCTAGCTCAGGCAGCACCCAACGAAGACAAAAATAACACATACTGTGTTGTATTGTAAAGTTTGTGCACAGAATTAAACCAAATAGTCATCTAAAGCAAACAATGAGGTCTTTTACAACCCATAGGTGTGTATTATGATGTATAACCCACAGGAACGCAGTTTGTCTTCATATTTTGAGATTATTTTTGAGGGATTATTTTTTCCCGTTATTAGTGACTGTGGATGGATATGAAAGGGAGAGAGAGAGACACAGCTTGTTCCCATATCTAAAGGCGATAACTCACAGTTTTGTTAGTTTTAGGCCTCAAAACTACTTAGTTAAGTTAAGAAAAAGATGGTGGTGTGGGTGAAAATCTGACGTTACGTCACTCATCTTCTGGTTGCTTCGACACAGAATGTGACGTACTGCCGTTGGTTTAGAAAAGTTACAAAAATATGTACAGGACAGTCGATTTGAGCAATTAAAGTAACTAAATACAGGGATTCAAGTGACTCGCACCACCCGGTTCAGAATAACCCGAATCCCTAACCCTCGTGTTGTATTCCCGCCAAAGTTTTAAAATCATCACTTTTGTTGACGCTTTCTGTCAATGATTTTTTCAATGTTTGTCACTTTTTTTGACGTTTAACATTACATAACATTAACCTATTAACTTTAACTTTACAGTTTCTTTTGGAATTTATGGTCAATGAACCTCATTTATAGGAAATTCTACTAAGTGTTTGAGTTAGAAAAGCAGAAATTAGGATTATTTAGACTAGAATTAAAGGAATGGATGTTGATGGATAATCACAGACTGGAATATTACAACTTTTGCTCGATACTATTTCAAAAACACTTTAATTATTGCTATAAAATGCTATAAAATTGAATGTAAAAGTAGAGATTCGTACTTGCCAAAGAGCGTTGTGTGGAATCAATCATGTTATTTTGGGGAATTAAAAGAACACTGATATAAGAAAACGGGTCAATCTGACCCGAGGACAACATGAGGGTTAAGAGGACCCAGGTTTGCCGGACCAACAACTTAACCAGCTTGCAACCCTTACATGTTATTTGACGCTCTTATACTTCTTATACCACATTACTTCCATCATAATTACTAGAGGGCAGCATCACTATAAGTGTTAATATGAGTTGCGAATCCTGCTTCAACAACTTATGGGAGCGTTTTTCTGGGAGGACCGCGTCAATAAAACATTAGGGCTGCAAAATATGTTGTTGTGTGTTCGTGTTTGCAAAATTCACTCAATGAAAATGACTCACTTTTTTTGGAGTCAGAAAATGAACAACACTTGGAAACATAACTATAACTTATTTTTTAGTGGTGCTAGTTAAATGTTCAATATATTCAATGTAACAATGAAATGATTTCCTTTCCTTCAATTTAAATTCAACGAGTACTTTATCCCATTGTATTAGAATACCAAAAGCAGCAGTAAAGGCAAAACTGAGTGCACTTAAAAATCTGTTTATCGCAAGTAATATCATTGTGATATTCAACAATGTTATCGCATTTTGCCAATTTCGTTGTGCAGCCCTACAAAACACATGCACAAAATGCAATAACAAACGCGTTAAGTACACACACACAAACTCACAGTGTTTAATTGAGCAGCACTGTGATGCCTGAAAGACACCCAGCCCCAATAGAGATTTGTTCTCTTTGTAATGAGTATTGCTCAATTCATTTGTGAGAGAGACGAGGTATTAAATCAAGAGAAAGAGGTAGAGCGACACAGACGGAGGGAAGGATATTGAGAGAGCGTGTATATAACACAAGTGCCTAAAGATGATGTCAGTGATCGAGCCCAGCTGTGCCGAGATGATTTGGTGCTGCAGCCTTTGATTCTGGGAGTTGAAAGTGTGAAAATCAGCGCACCCTTGCCAGAGTGTGTATGAGTGTCAAAAGACAAGCAAGAAAAAGGCACAAATGTCGGCTGAAAAGCTGAAACGCAGTAGGCAATCGTGCCTCTGGAGAGAGCGACAAGCAGTAATGAAATTATAGTACAACCACACTGTACTGGACCCACATTCACTTTACTGCTCTTGTGTTCCTTCATCTGCACAGTTCCAGTACACTAATGGTCCTTTTTCATGGAAGACGTTTTGTCACAGTAGGAACAGCAAAGGTGTAAATAATACAATGACTGATGGCGGTATTCCTTTTAGCTTCTTCAGTTTCAGAGTCCTGTGTTTTTTATGCTGACTCACTGTCACACTGTCACGGCTTTGTGGGACACTTTAATAGAACAGTGCCATTGTTGCACCATCTGTGCTGTTCCTAGTGTGACAAGTCATAATGTCTGCCGTAAACCTTGACTAAACCATTCTGGTGCGGCAGCTTACGAAGCTAACACTACAGTGGTCCTCGAAGGGATGGGCACCCCTGAAAAAATGTGTATTATTGTGCATGAAGAAGCCAAGAAAAGATGGAGAAATATCCAAAAGGCATCAAATGACAGATTTGCACCCATTCACTTCCAAAAGCTTTCCAGTTCTTTGAGATTTCTGGGCTGTCTGTCACGCACTGCTCTTTTAAGGTCTATCCATATATTTTATGTTGAGGTAGGAGATTGTGAAGGCCATGGCCAAACCTTCAGTTTATGCCTCTTGATCTAATCCAACGTGGATTTTGAGGTGTGTTTAGGATCATTATCCATTTGTAGAAGCACTCCTCTCTTTAACTTCAGCATTTTCACAGATGGCATCAAGTTAGTTTCCGAAATTGGCTTAAATTTTATTGAATCCATTTTTCCTTCTACTCGTGAAATGTTCCCTGTGCCATCACAGGGTCAGGGTCATGCTGCCAAAAAGTTCTATTTTAACCTCATCGGTCCACAGAACTTGTTTCCACAATGCATCCCGCAAATGTTTACCTGGGGTGTCCAAACTTTCGAGCCCCACTGTAGCGTAGCCCCATGTGTCAATCCAATTATCTGAAGTTCGGTAAAAAAAAAAACTCATGTGAATAAAGCTGGTGAAAGTGTGTATGAAAGGAGACAATTTAAGGTGTTTCCATTCATTTTCACACTGAATTCACATTCTCAAAGTTTTTCTAGACAAAATGGGTTGCGTTGTCTACCAACAAATGATCAGTGTTGCACAGGATCACAAATGATGCACAAATGATCAATATTGCCACACGGCATACTGTTGCTTTACTTTTAGTTATTATCGTTGTTTTAAATGTCAGTGAGATCTTAAATGAGACTTTCTTACATCTGGAACTGTACCCTAAAGTTGTGGTTTCACTTCAACTCTCTATTTTTTATCATAATGTCATTCAGATGTTCAGAAATGCATAAAATGGCTGGCTTGTTGCTTTATTGTTCATAGTTTAAGACTCAAAGCTTCACTTTTAAATTAGAAATTAAGGACGTAACAAGATATGTTTGCCCCTGTACAGTTCATGTTAGTACAAGAGCAGGTGACCCCAAAATGCTCAAAATGACAGCCTGAACTATTGCAAACATGGCAAGATACTCACAAAGGAGATCATTGCTGCTGCCAATTTCAATGACAATGTTTTTGCAAGGAAAGGACTGGACTTCCCGCCAAGAATAAATGGCTCGACCATCTGGAAATTCCAATTCTTCTTTCTTAATGGAACTGCTATCCAAAATATTCTGTGTTCAAGAACAAGGCCTTCTATTGAATCTGCAGGGAGATGTAAGGGCATTAAACAGGAAGATGAGGCCTCACTGCCAGACTGCCCTAACCTGTTGGAAACAGATAGGCATTCTTTCCTGAATTATGAACATCTTGGAAACCTTGACATTTGTTTTCCTGCTCTATTTCTTACTCTAAGGGAATAGTCCACAAACCGTGGTCATTCATATTCAAATACTCATATGCAAAAGGATGACATTTAGCTTCCCCAATACCAAGATATGATTCTGCACCAGTTTTCTAGCGGTGCAGGAGGCAGTCGACTCAACGGATGGGCCTAATTAGTTGCAAACTTAGCAAAGGTCTAACCACCGCCAGCTGTCTTCTCCTTAGCAGGACTATATGGGTAACCTCATCCCTGTTGTTGACAGATCTGGTAACACAATGACAGTAGTATCACATGGCCAGCTCTATCTCCACAGTCTGGCTACACCACACATACGTTCAGGAATAGAAGCTATAGACCTTGGGTGGCGCTGAGTTGAAAAGTCTCGGGAAGGAACTTGTTTTGGTGTACTCCGCACAAGAAAACACCATATGCAATGTTAAATAAAGTTAACTGATACAATACAGTAACATGAGCTATTTATTGAGCTCATTTGCTCATGCATGTGTATCACTATGTGTATTTTTACCATAGCAACTCCCACCAATCGGTCCAAAAACATCCCGGTTTTTCTTTGTGAATCTTATTCCCCAAAAGAACCATGCAGACCTGCCGTGTTGCACGATCATCTGGATATGTGCTGTCGTTGAGCCAGACTTCAATGCCTGCTTTACCCACCTCTACAGAGGCAGACCACAGGGTCAGTAAACCACACATGACTGTGTCCTGAACATTTTATGAGTTGTAGTTTGAGCTAAAAAAATATGCATGTGTCTCATCTGATACTTCACACACTGCTTTTACCTAATCCCTCATGCACTGTTAATCACACGCCATCACACACCTATGCACCTGGGATTTAGCTCACCGGCTTAAGCCGAGACAAGCCGTTGATAAGGCAGGGAGATGATGTATAGCCATACTGATACTCTATGAATCCTTAATCAAGGCCTTGGCCAGACTATTCCACGGAGACCTGGCGTATTAACATGCGGAAGGCTTCGTCCTTCTGAGCCCGATCCCATCTACTCTTACCTCCGTATGCCTCTTCACCCCCGACGACGGTGACGAGCCCAGAACACGCAGATAAAAGAGACTAAGACGGTAAAATGATCATGTCAGTGGCACAGACAGTAGAGGGGGGAAGAGAACAGAACACTCACTGCTGGTGGATGACACGTGTTAGAGGAATGTATCTGTGGTGGCGACAGTTTTCTACAAAAGCTGTGGAATCGGTTAATAACTTAGATATGATTGTGTTGCAGAAAGATTAGTCATTGATGAATTTACTTGATAGCTAACAAGCTAAGATTGTAGATATTGTGAGTGATAGCTGCCCCTGTGTGAAAATCCAACTTCAGAGTACAAATGGAACGCAGTATTTGCATAAATTGCATATATAGGTGTATTGGTATTTAAAACGAACACTGAAGTACTTAAATACAATATGCACATGATAAATCATAAGCCTGGGTGAATGATGGCATGTATGTGCTCTCCTCCAATCAGTGAGCTACTCTCTTAAAGTCTTGTGTATGTCATGTATTGCTTTTAAGAAGTGTCATGTTGTAATGTTGACTATATTCCTGATCAGAGGCAAGAGGAACCGGATCACAAATGTCTCCTGTTTCCTCCTTCCTGTCATCTCGCCTCTGTCCCCTCTCACCTTTCGTCACTTTGTTGTAGGGGCTAGAGTCCTGTCTGGACTTGCAGAGTTGGAGCTGCTTCATAGTCCACACACACACACACACACACACACACACACATAAATCCCCATTCTAGCAGAAATGCACACATCAAAGCAAGGAGATAAGTACAGACACAGCTTGACTGAAAGTGTGAGACAGTGGGAAGGAGGCAGTGGCCGGGAGGCAAAGTCATTTCTCTCCACTTGTTTTTTTATGGAGGTGATGGATAGAGATAGGAGGGTATCTCTTTATCTTACTCTCTCTCTCTCTCTCTCTCTCTTTGTTTGTGTGTGAAGAGAAAGCGAGAACGCGTAGGTGTGTCAGACAGTCTGCCTGTGAGAGCGCATGCGGGCATTTCATGTGTCATTTTGCATGTGCTGTCTCTGTGTCTCTGTAAATGTATATGTGTGTGTGTGTGTGTGTGTGTGTGTGTTTCTGTCATCGGGGCCCATTATGAGAAATTTTTCAGTAAGGAGCATGATGGGATTGCTGCAGTTAAGAGGTACACCTGTGAAATAACCACACAGAAACCAGCACTATAACACCAGTTTTATCATAAGAAAAATGCAACAAAACAAACAGCACTATTATCATATGGCACAACACAATAATATTACAATTTGACTCATTTCTTGTAAGTGTTTTGAACGATATTAATGTTTTTTTCTCTTTCATAAATGGCTGCAATAGCACAACAATAATGTCACAGCGGCAATATAATGTCTAATTCAATGGTAACGGTTTAGCTTTTGTATCATGTTCATTGCTTTGTTCAGTGATCAATCAGGTGGATTCAAAGGATTTTCCAAAGATGTATTTATGTACAACAACACTATTAGATATATTGTCACGATCTGGTCTTTGATTTATGATTTTGACATGTGGATTAAAGTAAAAACGGATATAGTAAAACAAAGAAGCACAGTATTACAGCTGGAAATGGTATAGCAGGAGGAGTGGTTATGGATGCACACACACATGTTCAACGTGTCATACGTGTGTGTCCTGTAAGAAACCCTCGCTCTAAGTCAAGGACCAGCGCCATTTCTCAATTTGAACGGAATTATGGGAAGTTTAACGCTTGTGTTGTCGTCCCGTCCTCCCAAATTTTTCCATTCCGGGTCAGAAATAGAAGATTATGTCCCTTTTTGGATGCTTTTGCTTTTGCAATTTTTCAATAAAGCAATTGATGTGACATTGCGGGAGTCATCCCAAAGGATCAATAAAGAGAAGTCTAAGTCTAATTATGCCAGATTTTGTGGTTTAAAGAAAAATTATGAATATTAAATGTTTTTTAAAGATTATTGTCGGGGCTTTTATTTTGACGGGACAGCTGAAGATGGGAAAGAGGGGGAGCGACATGCGGCAAAAAGGTCGCAGGTCGTTGAGTAAACGTCCATATATGGACGCACGCTCTACCAACTGAGCCTGGAATTATGAATATGTTTGACCGAACAATTTTAGTTGCTTTCTTTTAAAATAGCAACTGGCAGAAAGACTGGGGAGGCCGGTGGGGAAAGCAATATGACGAAAAATATGGGCGATTGGCAGCTACTGCTGAGATAAGAGGCTGGTGAGGTAGAAAAGGAGGAATACAGAAAGGAAAGGCTTGTGGCTGGAGATGGAGATGGAGTGGCGGGTTTCCATGGTGACTGAGTTGCCTTCGGTGTCTCGTGGCCATATTTTTTGTGTGTGTTCACTACGTGCATGTACATATTTGTAGTTCTCTCCTACAGAAGGAAGAGGGTTGTTTTTTTCTTGCAGGTGTAAAATGAATGGTTTTAGATCCTGTATGTATGTGTGTGTGAGTGACTGTGTGTGTGTGTGTGTGTGTTTGTGTGTGTGTGTGTATGTGTGTGTGTGTGTGTGTGTGTGTGTGTGTGTG
>NC_048417.1:28107879-28113977 GCF_013103735.1 Etheostoma cragini | reverse complement strand
ACTCGGCCGTAGGAGGGGAATTTCCATTGACAGTGCCTGTGGCAAGAGCAATGTCTGGGGTTGATATTGTGTCACAGTTATGGAAATAAGTCACCCGCACTGCCCTGATGTTACCAGCACCTGTTTGGCAGCTGCTACAAAGGCCGAGCAACACAGAGAGAACCATGTGCTTGATAAGGATGTTGTCTTGGTGCCACTTGATGCATTCAATCTTCTGAAGGTTTGCGCAACACTGCAACCTGATCTCAGAGTTGCCCTTTCAGTTTACTTTCGTTTCAGATATTTTGGGGCGTTTTCAGCCTTTATTTTTATAGGACAGCTGAAGATATGAAAGGGGACGGCAGGCAGCAGAGGGTTGCAGGTCGGAGTTGAACCCCATCCGAGGGTTAGGCTTCTATATATGGGTGCCTGCTTTTTCTAAATCGAAATATGCTTGTGCAATCAACAGGATGTGCAATGCTCTCACTCATCAACTTCCCATATGAAGGTCTGTTCACCTGTGACAGTTGCATAATGTCTTCTTGGGCCCTCGTGGAACCTGGTCAAGTCTAAAGAAATAACCCCTGATGATGTCATCCGGGCTGTCCGAGTATGGACATGTGGACTGCAAATGACTCATGGACTTATTAAGACTGTTCTGAGGCACCTGCAAATGCCACAGGCTATCAAAATCCGAAAGACCACACGGGGCCTCGCTAGACCTCATCATGAAGATAACTATAGCTTCAAGGCAATGTGGCTAATGTGAAGATGTGAGTACCTGTATGTGGATCCAGCCTTCACATTTATAACAAAGAGCCTGTTTTAGGGACATTTCTAGGGGGGAGCTTCAAAGATGAGGGCATTTCCCAGCCCCGGGCCCTGATGACAAATGGCATTATGGGAAGACCAGGACCCAGGAGTTTTGGATCTTGACTCAGCCAAGGAACTAAAGACTAAGATGTGTATCTTCATGTAAGGTGGTCTAACTGTTTATCTGTAAGTGTATATTTTTTATTTTCCCGTGTAAATGTCAAATTGAGGTTAAAGTGGGATTGAAAAAAGGAGGCAAAGACCAGAGACTGCATACCTTTAAGATGTTGAACTTTTATTGTCTTAAAAGGATTTTAGCTGGTTCGGGACCTGCTGCTGTAGCCACAGTGAACAGAGGACTTGGAGAACATGAATGCAACATTTGCATTGTGTGGGGACTCTGAAGAACACAGTAATCAGGACAAATAAATGACACATTACTTCCACTTGTGCAGAACAATATCAGAGAAAGCAAGTCATCAAAATTCAATTTGGGTTCGCCACAGGCAGATTATTCCAAGTCGACGTACAAGTAGCTCTGTGCAAAGTCATCATGAATGCTAATCACTCATTTTCCACCGCAGACCAGCTTCTGCATCGCCGTGACTACAGAGAAAGCACTGGAGGTCAACCGAGTGCAGCGTCCTCGCTGTTTACTCAGCCGATGTTACGCAGAGAGGGAACTAATATGGCGGCGCTGTCGGTAAACACAAACAGGTGCTGAGCGTCTGCTCGCTGTGACTCAGCCCGGCGCTGTAGGCGCAGACTTCACACAGTTGTGTTTACGCTAATTTGGGGGTAAACACATTGCAGCAGAAGTCCTCGTCTGGAGGCAGGCGGCTCTGTTTGGTCTGCGAGGGCCTGATGCAGGAGCCTGTTTAAACTACAGCACGCTGTTGGCCGGGGTGAGTCCAGGATTTCTTAAGGACGGGGGGGACCAATAATCAATCAGATGGGCCTAGGGTATTTGATCAGAATACAGCGTAGAAAATCTGCTTAGAAATATGGAATATATTGGATCTGCAATTGGCCTGATTTCTCCTAAAGAAGAGCTGACAGACACACACACACACACACACGCACACACACATGGACCTGCTGTTAAAAAAGTAACTTTTACTCTTACTAAATTCCAAATGAGCAACTATTATTTCTTTTACTTCAGTAGATTGTTCTAATGGTAATTTTACCCTTAAGTACAAGTTCATCACAGTAATAGCACAATAGCACAATGACATCATGTTAGAAAGCACAGCCAAAACATTTGGCATGAACTAGGAAACAGTAGCGTTAGCTACCATGCTAACGTTATGACAATTAGTGCTGTCACTGCTATTTAGTGATTTATAAGCAACCTGTTTTACACGTTACTGAGCATACAGCTGTTAGAAGGTCATATATGCTAACTGTGACAGTTGTAGGGTAGCTAACAATAACTTTATCTTTCTCCGTGAAGCTCCTAGCTAAGCTAGCGTTACTGAGCTAACGTATGTTAACAGAAGCACTTTGGCTCGGTGGAGGTCGGTTTTAAATCATGTTGAAGCTATTTTTCGCCCTTTTTCCGACTTCTGACACTCCTCCCCGTGCTAACGTTAGCTCTGCGATATGCTAACGTTACTTGGTACGTAACTAGCTTGGATCACGCAATACCTTGTGTTCCTCACTCCTGCTAACTTATTGTTCATAAGACGTGACATGAGGGACATAAGGCGGGTAGGCCAAGGCGAGAAGAGAGAGATTAGCTAACGTTAGCCAACATATTCATTCAAATAAAATTCAAATTATTCATTTATTTATTGATTTGTGTGATTCCATTTACATAGTACGACTTTCTGAATTTATTCTAACAGCCCTAATGTACATTCCCACTAAAATACCCAGGCTTCTCCGCTCGCGCAGGCGGTTGTTTAAAGCCTTTAGGCACTGTTTGATGAGCTCACAAAAAAAAAAACACACACCCCCCCGGTGGAAAACCACAGCGTTTCCCCCCCGCTGCTGCCATTGATCGGATTAAGAGTCGGTGAGAGCGACCCATCGATTGAGCTAGTAGTGCCGAGGCAGCCACTCTGGCCCCATTAATATCACCCTCTGCACAGCTCTGCTGTGATTGCACCGTCCACTCTACAGCAGACATTCATCCTAATGTACCCATGATGCACTGATGCACCGCCGTGGGGGGGGTTACTCTCAGCTGTGTTCGAAAGCGTTCCCTCATTCACTTACTATTCTCTACAAAGTGTTTATAAAAGTGCTCATTATAGGCTTTTTGGCTTTACCCTTCCTTTATTGTGTTATGTATCTTTTTTGTGCGTGTTATAGGTATATAAAGTGCCCCCCCCCCCCCCAAAAGGGACCATATCCAACAGAAGACACTGTTCACAAACCGGTCCAACCAGCTCTACTGTAGTCCAGCCTTTACTTCAGAGACAAACGCTATAATGCTAGGCTATCTGATAGCAAGGCACGCCCTCATACTCTGCTTCTGACTGGCTAGTAGTCCTTACCTAGGTACTGTCAGGGCCCTCATACTCTGCTTCTGACTGGCTAGTAGTCGTTACCTAGGTACTGTCAGGGCCTTCATACTCTGCTTCTGACTGGCTAGTAGTCCTTACCTAGGTACTGTCAGGGCTCTCATACTCTGCTTCTGACTGGCTAGTAGTCCTTACCTAGGTACTGTCAGGGCCCTCATACTCTGCTTCTGACTGGCTAGTAGTCCTTACCTAGGTACTGAGCATGTGCGACTCCCAACGAAGATGGATCAAAAGTGAGATGTCTCACTCTGGAGCTAAAACAGAGCTCCACACAAAGGGCGAAAAGAGGTATATGCTGTTTTTAGAAAAGGAAACCATGGAAATCTATTCTGGTACAACTTCAAAATACAATGAGGAACCCTAAAATGAGCAGAATATTAGTAGCACTTATAGGGAACAACCAAACAAGATTTCGGACATTACAACGGAAACACATCGTTGTGTGACTTGCGTCAGTAGATGCAGCGGTTGCTGTGTGACGGATTGTGTTGTGTTTTGGCGGGGCCTTCTGATTCTTCTTCTTCTACGGAAAAATACTGCCACCTTGCACTGTGGTTCATGGGAGTAAAATGTAGGGTACATGGTCTGTATATTCAAATTAGCACTGCATTGTGGGTATTTTGCAGTGGACTATGTAGTGAATGAAATTAGTTGAGGATGATGATTCAAACAAACGTAACAAAATTGCAAACTACACCATAGTGTCTGTTTGTGTCGCCGTGGGAAGGAGAGATGGGAGACGGGGGAGAGCGGGGAGTGATGGGATGTGAAAATAAACCAAAGAAGAAGGAGGTGGGGGGAAGACAAATAGCCATGCCCCGGCAGGGAGACACAGAGAGATGGAGCGGGGGCGGGGGGGTGAAACGGAAATGTCAAGATAAAAGGAGGGATAAGTCAAGTAATGACACAGTAACGGCTGCTAAGACAATATTTGAGTCTTCAGCCGGGCTCAACTCTTCCACTGGGAGAGGGAGAGAGGCAAGCTGGGCCGCCAAAACTGATTTTATTAAATTATTTCATTAATATTGTACTTATTGGACAAAGCAGAGGCCAACTGTGGGAGATGCAAGAGTGCAAACTGCTGTAAGATTTGATCTTAGACCAGCGGAGGTTTAAGTCTTAATGAATGGGATTCCTTAAGACTTAAACCATCCAGATTAATATTACTTTTTTTTAGTTTTCTATTGATTTACAACTATGCATTGTGGGAATAGCTCTCCTGGACTTTGTGAGATCCGGATGGGGATTTTCTCACCACTCAAGCTGAATGAAATTTACATATGGCACTCTTGGTAACAAGACTGGTTTCTTTCCAAAAGTAAGCGCATGAAGGAAAGGTGGGCGGTGGATGGGGAAGTGTAGTTTTCGCTGGGTGTGGGCGGGGTTAGGGACGGAGGGTTAACCAGGGTATGAGGGGGAGTCACGGGGTCACGACGGGCCGCCGAGGTGATGGTTTACTTTACGCAATTCCAGGGGATTAGGGGCTCCACATGCATGTGTAATGTCTAATTATTCAACGTCTCGCAGAGGATTGATGACACGCCGAGATCAACCACAGTCTGTCACCCTCTCGTTAGGGACTCACTCCCTCACACAGACAGACACACACCACCCAAATCCAGCGGTCCACAGCTGTCTTTTGTAGGGTTTGACACCAATTAGTCAACTTCTCTGTCTTAAAACCAGACAAACGGCTAATCGAGTGTTTTCGGTTTATTACAACATACATATGAGGTAAAAAACACATGACATAACACTTTTTTAGTAGGTGTCATTCGGTTATGTCATGACAAGCTATGGTCTTGTGAGTGTCATGTCACTCTTATGTAGTTTTCTAACAACAAAAAACCAGGACATGTACTCTATTGTACTTTACTGTGATACTATTTAGTGCTTTTTATTTGTAGTACTGCTATTCTATCACAAGGTTCTGTTGGTATAAATACACACATTCCTAAGTGTATGTACAAGTTGGTACGTTCTTACACATCACAGCACATGCGCACACATCTGTGCATGGTTTGTTGTTGTTGTTTTTTCTGAGAAAGGCTCACATGACAGCGGCGTGACCAATCAGGGAAGGACACGTCAAGACTGCTAAGAGCCAATCAGGAGCGGTGTTTCCAAAATGTCTCTATTTAAAGGGGGGGATGCGGGGTGTAAACATTGCAAAATATGTTAAAAGCAAGAAGTATTATTGTGGGATTTGTAGTCTTAGGGAGCAAAAATAAAAATTGTCTATCCCACAGTGATGGAAACGTGTCTTTGACATGTTTTTTTTCCCTTTTTGAGGCAAAGTAGTTCACTTTCTCGCTTTCGTTTTGATTTATGAGACCTTGGGAAGAATGTTATAGGGTAATAGATTACAATTCATGTCTCTTTGTCATGTTGTTATAACAGTGTTATTACCAATAACCAAAACTACAATATCAGAAAGTTGTGGATTTATTCTTTAATGGACTTGTTTTCCCCCTGTTGCGGTCTTTAACTAGCACACATCTTGTTGTGTAAGACATTTTCCCACACAATACAGCAAAGGGCCTGTCAGCGCACACACATACATGTAGTGTGTGTCCACACACACTGGGAACAAAAGGTCCACTGTGTGCAGTGTACACCTCACAGCGGAGAAATAGAACTCCTGTCTTGGTTTTTATCCCTCCTGACAAAGACCTCGGCAGGCAATCCTAAACAAGAGTGTGTGTGTGTGTGTGTGTGTATGTGTGCGTTCATGCGTGTGTGTGCATGTGTGTACGTTAAGACACACACCATACT
>NC_048417.1:28077826-28107779 GCF_013103735.1 Etheostoma cragini | reverse complement strand
CCCCCCCCCCAGTATAAACATTGCACGCACTATAGGCGTATCCAAACACGAGCACATTGACAACACAGAATAACACAACAGTTTTATCTTGTGTAAAAAATCATGGCTAACATATGCTATTTCTAATCGTTTTTAAATTTTATTTCTGGAAATCAACTTGTGACCCCCTCCTCTCTGGCTCGCGACCCCCCTGTGGGTCCCGACCCCCTACTTTGGGAATCACTGGACTAGATTATGACTGATAATTAACGCATGTGTTTGTACGTCAGCGCTTCTCGCCCAAGACAGATTTCCTACGGGACAATACAGTCTCTCTTATCTTATCTATCTGTCAGTGTCAGTTTTGGATGGGTGCTGAGTCACATGGCTTTGACCATTTGTCAAATTAAGAAAACATACACGGAGATTACACACACATCTCTTTCCCCGTCTTCTGGGAACAATAGTAATACATCACTTATAATTATCGGTCATCATCTTATTTGTATAACACGGCTCATACTGGTCAGTGCAACTCAATATGTGGTATAGAGTGTATTATATATTATGTGTTCAACATGTAGCAATTCAATATTATAGACTAATGAACACAATAAGATGCAAGGCGAGAGAGAGAGAGAGAAGATTGGTGTTCATACACATGCTAAAAGGAAATATTAAAATAGAATAAAATGGGATAACTATCACCGGGGTCCTCTCAGCTTGGGTTAAAGACTTTAAGGATGCACAACACACTGATGCAGTTGGCTTAGAAAGATGTGGGATGTGGGTTTGAATGAAACATGCTGTTGAGATGGATTATGGGAATTCAGCCCCCCCCCCCCCCCCCCCCCCCCCCCCCCCCCCCCCCTTCCCCCCCTCAAGTAAATACTGAACTGAATTGCAGAGGTATGTAAAACTTGAACGTCTCAGCTTCGAATCTATTCGGCGATGTGTGATAGGAGGCTTAATTCATGTCTGAAGATTCTTTGTATGCCGTGTGCTCTTGTCCATCTGGCTAATTAAACAAAGGTTATGTAATTGCAGGATCCTGCGTATTATGAAGCTGGAACCGTAATTGGGGGAAAAAGTCTGGGTATCTCAGCCCTGTCAAATGGTAGAAAAACCTTCTTTTTTTATGTGGCTCACATGGAGCAAAATGCTACATTCAGCATGTGGGCCAATGGAAATGCAATGTGAGTCGGTTGTGAGTTGTTGTTGTGATGTTGTTGTTGTGAGTGCGTTGGGTATATCAGTGGTGACAAGGAGTATCTGGTCTGGTGGGGGACTTTGCTCTCTCGTGTCGCACTAACCGCCTACAGCTCAGACAAAGGAGCAGGTCGTTGATTTTGGGAGGTCCAGACCAAGACCGTGAACAGTCCTTCTGGAGGGAGTTGTGGAGGGTGTGGCGGGACAACACACACCATCCACCTGTACAGGAAGACACAGAGCAGGCTAAACTTCCTGAGGAGACTGAGGTCCTTTAACATCTGCAGCAAACTGCTGTGGATGTTTTACCAGTCTGGTGGCGGTAGGAGAGAGGAGGACACTGGATAAACTGCTGGACATTACTGACAATGGAAACGTCAAATCTATTACTGAGAGCTAGGGAGGAAATCTTCATTTCTGCACACTAAAAGACACTACACCACTCCTTTTGTTTGACGGTGTGTGTTGTCCCCACAAATGTGACCATTTCTCTCTTGATTTGTTTGCTTTTCAAGTCTTTCAGTGCACATTGTGACTTACGTTTCTTTCACACCTGCCTTTGTTTGGTCCATTTAAAACGAGTTCTGGAGCGTTTGGTTGGACAGTCTGGTTGGTTTTGGCTGATGTGAAAGCTCATCCGTTCTTTGGTGCGGATAAAACAAAGAAACTCTGGGTGATCTCAGACAGGAAGTGAACCAAAAACAGAGCATTTAGTAGCCTGTGATTTCAATCTTGCACACAATTTACAGACTTGTACACATGATTTAAAGCGTCCATATTCTGCTCATCTTCAGGTTCATAATTGCATTTTGAGGCGGTACCAGAAGTGGTTTATGTGGTTTAATTTTTAGAAAACAACATCTTTTTCTTGTACTGCACATTGCTGCAGATCCTGTTTTCCCCCCATGTGTAGGTCTCTGTTTTAGCTCCAGAGTGAGACATCTCCCTTCTGTCCTATCTTTGTTGGGAGCTGCACATGCTCAGTAGCTCGGTAAGATCCCATCAGCTAGATAACTCTTTCTCCAGCTTTGGTCAGTCCAAGGCAGGATCAGCTGGGAGACTTCTTCTAGACCAGGGCCACTTGTGGAATACCTGCACAACAGGGACAGGAAGTAGAACAGGGACAGGAAGTAGTTCTTTTGGAGATTCTGGTCCACTAGTGGCTGTTGGAGCAGTGTTTTCCATTGAGAACGAGCTAGCATGCTACGGTTAGCCACCTCGTCTCTAGTCACGTAGAAAGCCGTGCAGATGTTGGACAGCTCACCTGTAGACTAAAGACAGAGGACAATCAGAGACCGGATCTCACTCTAAACACCATGGATAAATTTGGATGGATAGAAACTGTGATTTCTATCGGGACAATAACTTTCAGGCCCATCGGCTGTTTTTTGGACTCAAGTTTGGGTGAGTAGCAAGAAAATATGTGTGTGTGTGAGGAGAGAGTTAGGGGAAGGGGGACATATTGATCCTAAATGGACAGTCGGACTCTCTGATCTCAGCCGGACCACAGCCACCCCCCATGGAGCAATCTGAGCCATAGCCAGTCCCCATGACAACCAGAGCGTGTCTATGCAACTGTGTGTGCGTGGGTGGTGGTGGTGGGGGGGGGGGGGACATGTTTGCAGAGTTATCATTATACTCCTTCTTCTCTACCTTCATTTGCTGCTCTTTTTTCTGACCTCTCTCTCATTTCCTGTCCTTCAGAGACTTGGTTACACTGCGAGTGAGCGTGCTCCTGGAGATCTATCTTTGTGAGGACACATCTGAACGGGAGATGGACGAGGAGGACGTCAGAGGGATGCGAGGACATTTCAGGCAACTGCAAACGTTAACTAAAAGCTGTGTACAGCAAGGTTTTCTGTCTACAATTGAGGCAAGTTTCTTGTAAATGCTTACCTTCATAAGGTTCTTTGAGAAGAAATCTTCAAAGCACTTGACCGAGTCACATGACCAATTAATGTTGATTATCCAAATTTTAACAGCCCATAGAAAATGTGTATTGCATGGATATACAATAAGTTAAACAAGTCAAACTAATAATGAAAGCATGTGTTTTATTGAAATGTAATTAAATTGTGTTGATGTACCCTATCCAATAGATACTAAGTTTCTAAGCACATTTTCTATGCTGTATTCTGATCACCCCCCCCCCCCCCCCCCCCCCTTGTTATTGCATCCTTCACAAAGAGCTAGAAAGGGACTGATGGACGTAGAGAGTTTAGGGACTGGACGCCCTTGCCTGATGCACTCTGAGAGACAGACACAAGGAAACAGATAGTGGCCATGTAAATTAGGTTAGATTAGATCCAATTTGATTAAATTCGATTGATCCGTAAGTTACAATAGCAAAGTAGTTGGGTTAAAGCCCTTGAGATACAACCTTCAAGGACAAAAAAACACAGAAACTTACTTCAACCGTGGCCTTTCTCTGCAGGAGGGTAGGGAATCTGTTTTAACTCAGCACATCCCTCGGATGACGTCCATTTTCCCAAGTACTGTACCTAAGGCCAAATGTAGAGGTACTTGTACTTGGAGTCTTTTTCTTTTCATGCCACTTTCTACTTCTACTCCGCTACATCTCAGAGACAAATATTCTACTTTTTACTTTCTGACAGCTTTAGTTACTAGTTATTTTAGTTACTAGTTACTTTAGTTACTCCACTACATCCATCTGACAGCTTTAGTTACTAGTTACTTTAGTTACTAGTTACTTTAGTTACTCCACTCCATCCATCTGACAGCTTTAGTTACTAGTTACTTTAGTTACTAGTTACTATAGTTACTCCACTACATTCATCTGACAGCTTTAGGTACTAGTTACTTACGCTACTAGTTACTTAAGTCACTCCACTACGTTCATCTCCCAGCTTTAGTAACTAGTTACTTTAGTTACTCCATTATACTTCTCTGACAGCTTTAGTTACTAGTTACTTTAGTAACTAGTTACTTTAGTTACTTCACTACATTTATCTGACAGCTTTAGTAACTAGTTACTTTAGTTACTCCACTACATTCATCTGACAGCTTTAGTTACTAGTTACTTTAGTAACTAGTTACTTAAGTTACTCCACTACATTCATCTGACAGCTTTAGGTACTATTTACTTTAGTTACTAGTTACTTTAGTTACTCCACTACATTCATCTGACAGCTTTACTTACTAGTTACTTTAGTTACTAGTTACTTTAGTTACTCCACTACATCCATCTGACAGCTTTAGTTACTAGTTACTTTAGGTACTCCACTACATACATCTGACAGCTTTAGTTACTAGTTACTTTAGTAACTAGTTACTTTAGTTACTCCACTACATTCATCTGACAGCTTTAGGTACTATTTACTTTAGTTACTAGTTACTTTAGTTACTCCACTACCTTCATCTGACAGCTTTAGTTACTAGTTACTTTAGTAACTAGTTACTTAAGTTACTCCACTACATTCATTTGACAGCTTTAGGTACTATTTACTTTAGTTACTAGTTACTTTAGTTACTCCACTACATTCATCTGACAGCTTTAGTTACTAGTTACTTTAGGTACTCCACTACATACATCTGACAGCTTTAGTTACTAGTTACATTAGTAACTAGTTACTTTAGTTACTAGTTACTTTAGTTACTAGTTACTTTAGTTACTCCACTACATTCATCTGACAGCTTTAGTTACTAGTTACTTTAGTTACTAGTTACTTTAGTTAATCCACTACATTCATCTGACAGCTTTAGTTACTAGTTACTTTAGCTACTAGTTACTTTAGTTACTAGTTACTTTAGTTACGAGTTACTTTAGTTAATCCACTACATTCATCTGACAGCTTTAGTTACTAGTTACTTTAGCTACTAGTTACTTTAGTTAACTTACTCCATGATGCCGAGCGCCAGGTCCTGGTGCTTTAAGCCGCTACAGAGAGGTAGTACCAGCGTTAGTTGGTGGTTCAGTTACCCGAGAACAGGTCATCTTGAGCGGGTACAGAGCACCGCGAGCTGTCGGTTGGTTAACGACGAAAGTTAAGATTATGCATCAAAACAACTAGTTAAAATTAGGAAGAAGATTTTAGTGTTGCCTTATACTCTCCTAACGAACAGACATTTGCTGGGTAGAACGCATGTCATACGTCATGTATCAAATGCACCGCTCTTGAGAAAGTAAAAGTTTAAAAATGGGTTTATGACAAAACCAGGTAACAGTGTCCTAAACAGGAGCTATGGGTGACGTCCAAAAGACAGGGACAAGTCAGGAGAGACAGAGGTACAAAATCAATAAGGCAAAACAGGCAACGGGTCAAAACTTGGAAGGTAGACACTAGGGGGTCACGTGATCTGGCAACTGGAGCTTGTGAGTAGGGGGGTGTATATACTACAGTAAGGGAGGCAGGCAGACAATTAGACACTTTAGGGTGAAACACTTTAGGGGGGGGGCAGGTGATCACATAGTCGGGAAAGAAGACAAAGACTGGGAGTGATTATTGCATATCAGAATCAGAATCAGAATCAGGATCAGAATCAGGATCAGATTTATTTGCCAGGAATGAGGACACATTTGAGGAATTTGACTTAAGTTGGAAGGTAAAATGCGCCACCACACGCTCTCCCGATTAGAATCAATGCAGACAGGAACATAGTATACAATACATAACAACATGACAACAAAATATTATACAAAAATAACGCCAAAGGCACATGCCTAAGTGTCTGGGAGTGAGAATGTGTTGGATCTGGCAAATCCCTCTACGGCCAGAGACCCTCACAGAAGTTCTTGGTGGAGGGATACGCTGCTCTTTGTCGAGAAATAGGCCCAGATCCCAATCTATAAGGTAACCCAGGTTAAAAGAGCAAGACACATAGTGTGAAGGTGGGAGGTGTTTTCTCAGAGTCAGGAAAGCTGTTTCCCACTGCTTCCGGTCTTTATGCTAAGCTAGGCTAAAGGTTAGTCACATCTTGACTCCAGCTGTACCTAAAGTATCTTCTCATGTTGTTCTCGGAAAGAAAGCGAATAAACGTATTTGTTACCCGGACAAAGCGTCACATATGACAAATGAGCTTCCCCGTCTTTCTAAGGGTTAACTACAAAATCCCCCTTTCTGTTTCCACACCAAAACACAGGAAGTGTTTCTGAGAGTGGGAAGGGCGGAGGTGGTGGAGGGGCTGCCTCCCAATCATATCCCACACTGGTTCCGATCCAGTGCCTTTGCATTTATTTAGTTGTCCTCCCTCTCTGCAGACGCCAGTCTTTCATCTTAAGAGTCTGTCTTTTAAACTCACCATAAGACACCGTTCCGCTCTTCCTCCTTTTTCTCTTCATCCTCTCCCACGGTTGTCTTCTTTTCGACCAACACCCGGACACACGCACACCGCCCACCTGTCCCCTGCCCCCGTTCCCCCAATGCCTGTCCACTTCTTCAGGGCTGGTCACTATATTTGACAGCTTGTTTGAATATATACTATATATATATAAATTATAGCCACGTTGAAGCTACTTCAGGAGAAATTGCATTATGTTCATGAGAGATGCTTTTGCTGATCATCTTGACCTGATTTGAGTCCATCTATAGCCGCCCCTGTATCACCTCACACCATCCCGTTGCAGAAAAAAGCATTTTAATTCATATTTTCCTGCACCTTAATAACTTGTTTTGGTCGACAGCCCAACATGCCCACGCAGCATCATATAAACAAATACTGCCAGAATGCAATAAATAACAAATATCACACACACCAATGGTAACAGAAGTCAGTGCCGTTGCAATCTACCTTGATCATTTCTTTCCTTCCTGTCTCCCTTTCTTTCTTTGTCTCACTTTGTCTTTGTCTCCCTCTTTGCTTGCAGAGAAGCTGCTCAATGGCAAAGTTCAAAGAGAGATCAAGGCAGTGGGCAGTAGCAGAACACCCCAAAGCACTATAGCTTTTCACAGCCGCCACGCTCCATTTACCGCACACACACACACACACACACACACACTCAAGACTTTGAACTTGACCAATGCAAGGACACTATTTACTTGTTTCAGCATAGCTGCAAGAGCACTCATGTGCAAATACTTGCATGTGTACGTATATATTCATGTGTATTTCTTTTGTCTGGAGAGTGTGTGTGTGTGCGTGTGTGCGTGAGAGAGTCTTTTGGTGCGCATGTGAAAGTGTTTATGTGAGACTTAATGCATTGCCGTATTTTCAGGCTCCAAAAGGGGCTTTTACTGCATGAGCCTGATGATAATTCCATTGAAAACAGGTGGCTCTACTCTAAGCCAGTACACTTAACTTGCTATAATCTATTTTTCAGGCTTTTGGGACAAAATTACAGACCAAAAAAAGTAGAGACCCCGAAGTCCAGATTCCTATCCACCGCCCCACATTGAACCATTTTAGCAAAGTCAGATAAAAATAAAACATGCCTGAGGCTCAAAGAATAATGTCCCAAATGATTAGTCCTGGGCCCTGGAGCTGAGAGGGTATTCTATTAAAGACGTCCAAAAATTTGAAATGTAGTCTTTTACTCAAGCCAGCCACATACAAGTGGGTATGTGGGCAAGTCCCTTTTTACTGCTGGTTAGGTTTGCTCCAGCAAACAATAGGAGAAGGAAGGTACAGATTACATTTGTTTTGGCTCAATCAGTCATTCACTTTTGCTGTGTGACAGACAATATGGAGTTATATGTGGCTAGGTAGCCAGGCTGGTAGCCAGGAAGACCGGCCGACCCTTCTACATCCCTGGCCGTACCTGGACCATGAGGTTGTTAGCCAATAAGACCAGTCAACCCTTCTAGATCCCTGGCCCTACCTGGACCAGGAGGTTGGTAGCCAGGAAGAACAGGCAACCCTTCTACATCCCTGGCCGTACCTGGACCAGGAGGTTGGTAGCCACGAAGACCAGGCAACCCTTCTACATCCCTGGCCATACCTGGACCAAGAGGTCGGTAGCCAGGAAGACCACTCAACCCTTCTAGATCCCTGGCCGTACCCGGACCATGAGGTTGTTAGCCAATAAGACCAGGCAACCCTTCTACATCCCTGGCCCTACCTGGACCATGAGGTTGTTAGCCAGGAACACCGGCCAACCCTTCTACATCCCTGGCCCTACCTGGACCAGGAGGTTGGTAGCCAGGAACACCGGCCAACCCTTCTACATCCCTGGCCCTAACTGGACCAGGAGGTTGGTAGCCAGGAAGACCAGCTAACCCTTCTACATCCCTGGCCCTAACTGGACCAGGAGGTTGGAAGACAGGAAGACCAGTTGACCCTTCTACATCCCTGGCCGTACCTGGACCAGGAGGTTTGTAGACAGGAAGATTTTTTACCTTTCACAATAAAAGCCCAAATTAAATTCACTCGGTATTTTGCTAATAAGCAAATCAATGCAATAGCTTAATTTACCGCGAGATGGATAAGAAAATTGCAACAGCATTTTTTTCTGACACTTGGTATCAAACAAAACCCAGGCAAACAAGCGGTAGGAGTTAGATTTTTAAGTGGCATGTGGCAGCCGGAAGTGGCATCCGTACCGCGACATACCCAGACAAGGTGGGTATTAACGGACGGCAGAGCACGAAATTAGGAGTTAGAACCTCCACTTACTTCCGGGAACCGAAATATCATTGTCAACCGAAATGTTTTTAAAAATGACCTTGCTCTCTCTGCCTGTTGCCTTGCTACACATAAAAATGTTGATGGTGACAACAAGGCACGCCTGCTTGGTTCTTCCAGGGAATGATTGTAAAGACAAACAAAGAATCTGTTTACAGCATTTTCTCTCTAACTGGGACATTTTGGGACTGATTGGTAGGACCGCTGTGGACCAAATACACACCGAGACACACTCATAAGAGATTATGAGGTGTAACCATGTATCAGCTCATTTTAATAGCTCCTGTTACTGTATTGTGTGAACAGATAACAGTTAACTTCCTTCCTGAGACTATTTAGCAGGAAAGACAGATTTTCCACACTTTACATCACAGCGCTGAGGAGCTAGGTCTGAAAATGCGAGACTAGTTCAATCTCATCGGACTGAGGGGTCTCTAAGTGAGGATTCGGATCTTCAGGGGGGCAGCACTACTAGATTCACCTGTTTTCTTTTCAGTTTGAGTTCCCGATCTAACAGTTCTTTTTCCTAGTTGGCCTGTTGTTTTCTCTGCATGTTAACTCCACCCTTCTCCCCAACACACACGCATCACACGTGAGCAGAATCAAGAAGGCTTGTTTCTCTGGTACTACGTCTAGAAATAGCTCACCCTGTGGGCGATTTGTTCCAGTTCAATGACTGATGGTAACCAGAGACTCTGACTTTTTTCTCCCTTTGCTGTCAACTTCATAGCTGTAATTAACACAGGCAGTGCATCTTATAATTTGACCTAGAGGACACACAAGATTACATATTCTCCTCTCCTCTGACTCCTGAGTCTGTTTTTGATTCAGCATTTCAAAATGAAATAAAAGTATTAATATAAATCAGCCCACATCAGTTAGACAGAAGAGCAATGGAGATGACCTGTGCAGACAAAAAGTAGAGGAAGTTCAAAGAGGTCAACGCATCATGTAAATTCAATTAATTTATGATTGCTGATAATACTCTAATCTAAGTGAGCTTTGAAATGGTTGAAATTTTGCTCCAGATCCACTAGTCTAACCTCAGATCTCTTTTGGAACCGGGTCAGAAGAATGTTCATAAACCACCCACATCAGGAGCCAACACACCGAGCCCGGTGGGTGGGAGGGCAGGGGAGGAAAACCCTCTTGTTGATTGCCGTTTCTTTAAACCAATCACAATCATCTTGGGCGGGGCTAAGCACCAGACGGAGCCCCGGTATACGGTGGCCTACAGGGCCAAACGCCCTGCAACTTCAGAACACACACGCAATTAGACCAAACACGAGCAAATAAAGAAATCAACTTTAGTCATTTGACAACACATGGGTGGAATTCAGCAAACATACTGCAAATACACACAACACAACCAAATACATAAACAATCTGAAAATATAGAAAAAATATTCATTATGACCGTGCTGTTGTCCAAAACACCAAATTACAAAGACATAGGGGGCCGTACGCAAGCTTTTATTTTGAAAAGTCGAAGCTCGGGGACAGCACCAGCCGAGAGGGCATGAGACGGGAGCATAGACTGTATAAAAATAATATTAATTAAATATACAGTCTATGGATGGGAGGCATGAGATGGGAGGTCTCCATGCTGCAGCAATATGCGGACTCTAAAAAAAAGGCACTTAGTGCTCCCCCTAGAGGTCTGGAGGACCTCCGGTGTGTAATTTTTTTTTTGTATTTATTTTCGAGGTCGTCTGCTTTTCTTTTTGCATTGCTTCTTTTGCCGGTGTTTTGTTCATTTCTATATTTTCAGCTTTTATGTATTTGGTTGTGTTGTGTGTATTTGCAGCATGATTGCGGAATTCCGCGCATGTGTTGTCAAATTAATGAAGTTGTTCAGTTTTGGTTTTATTTGCTTGCGTTTGGTTGATGTGGGTGTGTGTTTTTTTAAGTTGCAGGGCGTTTGCCACTAAAAAGGTAGTTTTAGTTGTCAACAAAAACCTCAGATTGGACAGATAGTCTAGCTAGCTGTCTGGATTTACCCTGCAGAGATCTGAGGACCAGGTAACCATAGTCCAAAAAAGTCAATCTGTTGGTATCAACAAAATCCTTAGGATTCATCCTCTGGGGGCCATCTTAACATAATCTTTTGATCAGTCATCCAATAATTACATTAGTATAATACTGTAGTATATAGTAAATACTACAGATGGGACCGACGCGACCAACCGGCTGACCGACCAACCAAAAAGCACCAACCTTTCTTTGTCCTTTGCCCTGCCACCGTAGGAGGAACCAAAGTCCTCCCAGCCTGGCCCCTCCCAGCCTTTGCATGGAAGTGGCTCCTGGCTCTTGTTAGAGGGTCTGGAGCCACTTTGTTTCGCTCAGTTTGGGACACGGCAGGCTTTTCATGCTCCAGGGGGGCTGTGGCAGATCGTCTTGCAGCGGCTGAGAGCGGTCCTGGCACACAAAGAGGGTCTTTGTCTGAAGAGACCCTTATCTGTCCACCAGCATCAACTTACTCCTACGGCACAGAAACACTCATATAAAGCCCCACTTTGCACTTCAACCGCACACACACACACAAACACACACACACACACATTCACGTAGATGGCGCACATATCCAGACAGTAAGACTCACTACAAAGGCATCAGCACACACACACATGCAAACGTACAATCACACACACATACTTGCACATTTACATACACACACACACAAGTATCACATGTCACCTGTACATATATGTTACTTACAGGTGTGTGTATGCTGCACGTGTGTGTCTATTAACATGGAAGGTGCATATTATTAACACAGATGTTTAAATATGCTGCTGCAGCTTACCAGAAAAAGCCATTACTGTAAGCATATGGTCATACTGTGCAAACAATAACTCCTCTCTGAGGTTCATCTGCCTGCACACATTAACATACACCCACACACCCTTACCTCTTCAGATGCATGCATATCATCTCCAGGCAATTAACATCTATACCGATGGCTGTGCATCTGCATTATTTTCCTCCTTATTGTTATTCTTTCTTTGTTTGTTCCAGCCGGGATTTCGCCAACCCAACTGGGAGAAAGTTGTCTACATATCTTTCTGACAGTCTTTTGGCAGTATAAGTGCACATTTTCAACTAAAAAAATGTCATTTTGAGTCTCTTTATGGAGACAAAAGAGTCCACTCCGTATATAAATCGTATCAAAATGACAATATGGATTATTGCAATATCCAAATTGCTGGGGGGCGCATTTGTTAGTTGTGTAGTTGTTAGTAGTGCAAAATGTGTGTCAAACCATTCTGAATGATGTACTGTGAAAAAATCTTTGTTTGGTACAGATTCCTCGCAAAAATCACACTTTAATCATTTTCCGTTCTTTAAATGGTAATAACTTTCAATGAAAATTAGAATAATGAGTTTAAAAAAAAAAAGATTGTTCTCTCTAATATCGTGAATAACTTTGCAAGCGCATCATCAGCCAAATTATCGCAATTATCATTTCCTCATATCTTGGAGCCCTGGCTGTTACCTCTACAAGATTTATAGCGTGCACTGGTCCACTTTTAGGGAAATTACGGTAAATCCTCACTTGTTAAACAATGTTAAACTAATGTATTTCAATGGGAAGCATTGTTTCCTGAAAACAGCACGATTACGGTAGCGAGTAGGATCGTGTCCCACGTTTGATGGTTCCTTTTCCCGTTCCTCTTTTCCTAACCACAACCGCCCCGTTGTTGTAGAGAATTTTCAAATTTTTTTTTTAAGTGTATTACGTTTTTTTTCGTCACTATTGTACTATTATCAATAGTGTGGTGCTTTACTGGTTACCACTGCTAGTACCAGCTCTACTCGGCTCGACTCGGACGCGGTTCCCCGTCTTCGTTTTTTCATTGCAGATTCAGTACCGCCTCATGTGTGAGGCAAGCCTGGCTGGTTGTCATAGCGACGTCGCAGGAAAACGGCCATGACCTAACATACACAGAGAAGGTCGGCATGTGGCTGTTTGCCAGAAGACAAAATTAGTTTCTAAAGAAGCTGGAGGCAGCAAAAAAACTGGATGAACTCTTTAAACACAGGGGACAGCCCCCCCCCCCCCCCGCTCATCTGCCGCTAGCAATGATGACGCAGTGATTAGTGAAGATTCTCTTTGACCAATCAGCAGTCTGCAGGTTTTCTCCTCAGCAGCTTGGCACGTCGACTGAGGTAGTACTACCAAAAGTTCCAGCAGGTACCAGGGACTCCTTTCGATAATGGAAACCCAAGAAAAGGTGAGGCGAGCACGTTCCATGTAGGGGAAAAACACCCTAAGTACAAGACTACCAACTGATCTTAGGTGTAAATCATTAAATCTTGCATTCAAATCATTTGATTCTCCTTCATTTTCCCATAATTCCTCTCCCAAAATCAGAAGTGTGACCAATGAAGACATCTTCCCCAATCAGCGATGTAATGTCATTCTTATGTAGAGACCTTCAAGTAAAGCGTAACCAAAACTTTGACTATTAATATCACCATCAGTTATGTAATAAGCAGTGCTAGTAAAAAGTATTTCAACAATAGAGACGGAAATCCAATCCAAAGTAATGCATGTACTTTGGATTTCAATGTGAAACTATACTTTCTAGAGGTTTTATTTGTTCACAGTCAATGTCAGATGTACTTAGAGTTGGGAAAAGCATTACGTTTTGATGATCTGTTATAAGGTAGTGACATATTACCACATAGAGAATAGCAAGAATAGTACCATGGCGTCAGAAAAACTCTGAAATGATACAAGATGCTACTTCCCTGACGCTACGCCCTATTTCAGGCCCATGCTCACAAAACTTGAGTTGAGACTGTGTTTGATGGACTGTCAGAGCCCGGAGACCTCTTCAGTGGAGTTCCTCTCAGCTCGAAGCTAATTATAAGGATTATTCTTCTCCTTATTGTCCCTCGGAGCACTGTGGAGCCAGGTAAGAATACACACCATATGTCAGGGCTAGGACTGTGGCCAAAAGGGATCAGGCAGGGTCTAGTTGAGAAAAATGGGCCAATAACTGCAGGTGGACAGGGTTTCCGAGGTCTGTTGCTGGAATTTGAGTGATATTTGAAGAACTGAATACACAAAGTTCTTTAAATGATATTCAGTTTTAGCTAGCGGATTGGGAAATGCTTTGGTGTTGTCTTGTATGTGAGAAAAGAGCAATACATTGAGAGACATTTCAACCAAGTCTGGTTGAAATGGGGGTAAGTGTTTGGAGTCAAGCCCTTGAGCAAAGATGGAAGCAGTTGGAATGGCAAAGTACGGGACTCCCCTTGTAAGCAGATTTTATTAAATGCTTTCTCAATGTGACTGTAGAGAGGAAATCATCTGCTACGGAGGATTTAAGCAAATTGTCCAGTGTGTGTGTGTGTGTGTGTGTATTATGTGTGGGCGTACATTGTTGGAGCAATTGAGTAAATGGGCATTTAATTGGTTTTGCAGAGACTACACATTTTGACGGGGATAAACAGATTCCTTTGTCTGCCAACGTCGAAGATGACAGAGCAGAGATGGTCGAACGGAGATGCATTTGTTCGCCAGCGCAGTGACTCACAATTAAGGCTAAACAATTAAGGTACCGGTTGCTAATCCCTGCTTCAGAAAGGATTGGTTTGTCTGCAGGAGGGGAGAAAGTTATGGCGGCATATGCTTGGCAGCAGCTTACTGTACACCTTTCAGCAGGAAAAAGTTGGGGGGGGGGAAATGTATGAAACTTCAGATTTCTCAACTCAGACATCTACAGCCTGCATAACACATACAGAACGAACAATGGAACCAATTAACTAAATCAATAGGTAAACAGTAAATAATTATTCTTTGTGTCAAATTATAAAAAGCAGAGCTTAAGGGATGCAAAACTGTACTGATCTGCAATGTTATTTTGTCTCACCTCATCCTCAGAATCTCCATTGTTGTAAATAAAGCTGATTTGGTTTTCCAATCGCCTAAAACCCTGAGTGAATATGTCCCAAACCGCGTCTGTGAACAATGCTAGGACCAATAGGACTGTTCAAATGTCCAGCGTATTATGTGTGTACTTGGTAATGAATTGATTTAAATGGTACACTGTTTCAGTTGTAAATCACATGCTAAAAGCAGTGGTGGTATATAACTACTTATTTAAGTAATGTAGCCTATTTAACAGCCATAGTTGTCAATATTGTAATTTTATCAACTAAATGGCGATGTGTAATGTGATTTGCATGTGGCTCTGCAGTTCCTCTTAGCCCTGCAGAGCTCTTTAAACCTTTAATTCTGAACCGGCTCGTCTTAAACCAGTTGATGGTGTCTTTGCCTCAGCTGATCGAGGCTCCAGAGGTTGGTTTTAGAACGTAAGAGACGTCTCAACAAGTTTAGTTGACCACATTGGACTCCAAAAAAGATATAGTTCAGTACCGGGTGCATTATACACACATATGGATACGGATACCACCCAATTTCAGACGGCTGATTTCAGTGAAAGAACTCTGAGAAAAACACTACGCTACCTGCTTAGCACCAAACAGCAAAATTAGCAACTAGCTGCTGGATATAGTGGAGTATTATCAGCTTAAGAGACAGATATTTCCCTCAGGAGCTGGTGGCGGCCAAACCAGAGCAAAAAGACACACTGAACTTCACAAGCTGATATCATGTGATTGCGAACAGTTTTGCTCTCCCCAGAGGCCAAAAAAAAAAAAAGTTTAAGTAATACTACTACTTTTTTGAATGACAAGATAAAAAACAAATATGTGGTCGCTCCGAGATACAAATGTCCAGACCTGAATCCGCAGCTCCGCTCAGCTTTGTTGGACGTGCCATTAAGATTAAAAATTAACCCTTAGGTTGGTGGGTAACCATTACAAGATCCTGTTGGAATCGGTTTAAAATAAAAACTATAATAGCTAAGGCTCTTTACGTTACCTTGTATTCTCGGGATGACGTCATTATCTCACAAACATTACTTCTGGAATGTTTCGAAACATTTCCTTCATGTTTCTTTATCCAGAAATCTTTTGGATCAACATGTTTTCCGTGTTTATTAAGTAAGATTTGATCAAAACAGATGTCATTTATGACACAATGTCAATACTTTTATCAGTTATTATGGTTTACTGACTTACATAACCTTTTAACCAACAGGTCGTAGGGATAGAAAGCATATGAAGATACTTCAAGAAATGACATAACAATAAGCAGAAATAGCGATGTAGACACTAGCTGAGCTTTTTTTAATTGCAGACATACTTTGATCAAAGTATCATCCCCTTTATTACTATTCCATGTGCTTAGTCATACTATTGATCCTCCAAAAGGAGAAAAGGTAGGTGAAAAAACACTATTTTCACCTATACATGCACAATGAAGAGATGTCAGAATGAGTAATTACTACTTATAGATCTACTTATTCCACCATTGGCTGATGGCTAAAGATTTCATAGTTAATGTTAGCTTCCTGAATGTCTGGCTAAAGTTTTGGTGCCCTCCTGGTGTCTGGTGTTGGTCGTAGAACTCCGCCCCAGTCAGTCTTCTTCCCATCTTGAAGCTCCTACAAAATCAAACATGTTTGATATTATAAGTTTTAAGTCTCGGTAGTGAAGATACGTTATGTGAACATTGCGAAGCAACCAATGGGGGCGCTCCCTCAGGCACCAAACAGGAAGCAACAACCAGTGTTGTGTTGCAGTGTCAACCCTTCTGAAGTCCGTCATCCAATGCCATTCATCTGCATGTACGACAGATCCGAAAATCGACAGACTTTCTCTAAAGTTACCAGCTAGCGGTAGCTAGCTAGCTTCGTTAAAGTTTCCAAGAATCGAGTTCTTGCTATGTGTGACCCTGCAAGATTAGATGTGAGCTGGTGTCAGACTTTAGTCTTTTTAAAGTCCGTCCAAAGTCTTTTAATATGTGCTAGGCATGAAGCAGCTGCTGTGTCCTCAATAGCAGAGATGAAGACAAACAGCTGAGCTCGCATTCAAATTAAATAATAATTGTTGAGGTCTCCATGTCATCACCAGCGTGTCAGAGTGCACAGAATCTGGACTCACTCTGTCTCGTCCCCCTGCGCTCTGTTTTGTTTGGTCCATCTCTCTCTCTCTGTCTGTCTCTCTCTATCTCTAGCTCGCTCTCTGTCTCTCTCTGGCTGGGCTTCTGAGAGGCGAGGGAGACAGACCCGGTCTTTGACTCGGGCGGCGATGCTATCGCTGCTAACTGCACAGGCCCCGCTTTGTTTTTCTTCCTCCTCTGCTTTCGCGGCTTTCACTGGCCGGGTTTCCCGTTGCTCATGGAATTTCTGAAACATGGAATAATAAGAGGTGTAAATCAAGACAGCGCTTTTGCACAAACCTTTCAGGGCACGTCGGGGAATATAAAGGAGATTTAGAAAGGACAGGATGCATGCTTACTTCACCTAGGAAAGTTATGGAGAAGTCAAAGGAATTCATTTCAGGGCCACAGTGGGAACCCTCGCATGAACTTCTGCCCTCTATTTACACTGTCTCTTCTAATAAACTTTTTCACATATTCCTCACAAGAGACTTTTTTTTACTTATTTCAGCTATTTGAAGCCACAATGTCATTGTCTCCACGGGCCAAACAAACTGCACTGAGCAAGTAAACACTGCAGAGTCTGAGTAAACTGCACCAAACATCGCTAATGTGCACACTTCCACAAGCGGGAAGAACAAAATGAGTTTGGAATTGAGCAATGGGAGATAAAAAACAACAACACATGAAAAGAATATAAAACCAGGGACTGAAGTTTTGTCTCAGTGGGAAGACAAAAAAAAAAGTCAGTAATTTCTCCATTTTCTTAGAGGATCCACTTTTTTGTATGCTGAACAATCTAGGTGGAATAAGCTAGAAAGCATGCTGCTTTTACTACGCAGAAATCATACCGTGAGCTTCGGGGGGGGTTCAGATATTTTCATTTTTTATAGATGACGTCAAAGCAATTGCATGAAGCTTAGTGCCTGCGTCAGCAAGGTAGAAGTAAGAAACATAAATCTTTAGCCAAATAATCCCAAACTCACTGTAGGAATTTCATATGAAATTGTAATTATTACTTAAGGTGCTCTAAGCAATGTCACGCTTGTTTTAAGCTGCATTTGTTGTCACATACAGCAAATATGCCCAAACACGTATCTCCAACACACTGTAAAAAACATCTCCTCACTATCTGCTAGCTGCCTGTCCCCTGAACACATTGTAAAAAACATCTCCTCACTATCTGCTAGCTGCCTGTCCCCTGAACACACTGTAAAAAACATCTCACTATCTGCTAGCTAGTAATGATCAAATGAATGATCATCATTTTTTAGTTTTTTTGGGGAAAAGTCAACAACCAATCGTGTCAAATTTCAATACCGACCAATTGTGAATATGATTTGAATTAGTTGTCTACAAAACACAAGCTGATGACGTCACAGTGACATCATTAGCGTTGTTTTCTCAGACATAAAAAAAAGCTCCTCTAGGGTCACAATGGTTTCATTACAGGCAAATTGACTTTGACCCGTGAAAGTGGCGGGGTGACGCTTTAACAGCGGCGCCGCGAGAGAGCTCCACACATAAATCAGCCGCTGGATTAGTCTATACTCTTCCTGTCACCACCTGCATTCATTACTGTCAAACACAAAGTTTGGGCCTTTAAGCAGCTGCTGTGATTTCAGTTCTAATACGTGTAAGGTTAAGATCCCCTCTCTCTCCCTGCGTCTCTCTCCCGCCTCCGCTTTGATGCACATTATCTATATGTATAGTGTACACAACCAGGTCACCATGCACCTCCTAGGGAACTCATTAGAATTCATGCTTAAACTGGGTTTTAATGGGCTAACGTCTGGAAAAGCTGTCACCGTGAAAAATGATATTTTTTTGTGAAACCTTGCACACATCTATTAAAAGAAAAGAAAAGAGGAACGAAAAATAACACTTTTGCACGTCTCTGTTTTCGCCAGCTTCTTACTCTCATGTGTATAGAGAAATTAGTCCGGGGATGTTCTCATTCTACTTGCAAGCATTAACATGAGGCAGATGTTAGTGTTGGGCTGCATTAGAGCTCATGAAAAGATAGATCTCCTCTGGAACCAGATCTGAATGGGAATCAAAGAATCCGAGTGTTAATGCCAAAGACAGCTATAGTTATCACAGTAATCTTTTAAATCACTTTCTTAAAACACACGTGTGCAGACACTCATGATATGTATGTATATTTTAAAGCCCCTTTATTACTATTCCATGTGCTTAATTTGTTTATTCTATAACTCAAGTTTGAATTCATGTCTGGCATTTCAGTGTCTGTAAATAGAGGAAATCTACGCTTGGGGAGTGATAGCAAAGGCCGTCTACTGTTCACTACCTACTTTTAGCCCCATTTTACTAAATTTGGTTGCAGTTCCACTAGAGGTCCACTAGAGTTCCACTGGGGGTGATCGCAGGTGGGTGCAAAATGAATGGAAGACTATGGAGCTAGATGGCTAAATTTTGACTCTTTCGCCCATTGAGAAATCTCATATTAGATTGTTGTTTTTGCAAGTTCAACATGGATGGATAGAGTTGAATGAACCACTACTTATGTCCTTTCGATTTTAACATTCTGCTAATGAATGCTGATTGGTCAGTGAAGGAGTGGTTAGTGGATTTTAGGACCAAGCAACCATAGTCCTCAGATTGGACAGATAGTCTAGCTAGCTGTCTGGATTTACCCTGCAGAGATCTGAAGACCATTTACATATTAATATATGACATTACAACCATTTCAAAGTAACACTCCCCACCCAGGTACATCTTTACGATTCAGGCTGTAACCGATGTGAGACATTGTCCGTATCTGCAGGAATGAATTGTAATGTGACCTTAAGACTTGTGACACTTTGCTTTGCTTTCTCTTTCATTCAGGGCTGTGGCTGTGGACAAGCCGACAGCATTGTGTGTGTGTGTGTGTGTGTGTGTGCTGGGCCAGTGGGCTTCCGCTCCTGCAGGATGATTGGCAGGTGCCTGATCCACTTCCACCAGAGTTAAGTCAAAGTCAAGTCATTAGAGAGGAGGAGGTCTGTAATCGTGCTGTGCTGTCTGTGAGCCCAGACAGACGGCTCGTTCCACAGCTCTCACCTACACATCAACTACTTGTCCATCCCCGAGTGTGTGTGTACAAGTGTGTGTGTGTGTGTGTGTGTGTGTGTGTGCATGTCTAGCATGGATTAGAGTGTGTCTAGGCTGGTCAGGAGTGGAGAGAGGATCAATGGTGGAACTCAGTCAGCCATGGCCACAGACTGTCAGCCTCCGGCTCTTCACACACTCAACGGATAGATTGGTGTGTCAGTAGGTGGGGAAGGTTCCACCACACACACACACACACACACACACACACACACACACACACACACTCCTTGTCTCAGAACCACCATGACCCAAATGCTTTCGGAGCATTAACTTGAGAACGTGTGAGTGCTGTTTGAAATCAGAAAGCTTTAAACAGTCGGTCGCCTTGTGCCTACATTTGTCATCTTAATTTTAATATTTGTTCTTGTTTTGTTTTGGAAGTGTCTTCATTATCCCCTGGAGTATTTCGGTCGCACCTGAGCCAATTTATTCCTCTTCCCTTCTGTCTGTGTGGTGTATTTTTATCCTTATTTTTGTGTCATGTTTTTCGCTGTGAAAATGAACTCAAAACGAGGAAAAACTTCCAAGCTGTGATGTTTGCCCTGCAACAGAAAAAGGAACACATGCACAATTAATAACTGTGGCTCAGGTGGACGCACAACCGTTCTGGGGGTCTAAATGCTAAGTGCGAAGTGTTTTATGATCATAACAGGGGACCACAAAGAGTGGATGTTGTATAATCTGATTTGTATATGTGTCCACACAGAGAGGTACACGTTTCACTGCTGCTGAAAATATAATAAGACATACATAGGACACATCATACATACTGTATGTTCAACCCTAATAATCAATAATGATGATAAATGTTATTTAAACTTCAGTCAACAGTCACTTTACTGATAAACAATTAAGTTACGACTTATAATGTTTCCTAAATATTAGTAATGCTATGCTATATGCGATTTCTTCATTATTTTTATGACATTTAAAATAATGTGGGTAACACTTTACTTGATGGTATCGACATAACCTTGACATGATATTGTCATAAGTATGACATGACACTGTTATGAACGTGTCATAACAGTGTCATGTCATACTTATGAACCTTATAAACAAGTCCTTAAGGTTCACGTCATGTCAAATTGACATTGTTTGGGTTGTCTTGGCTATGAAGACTTGACATTGATCCAAGTGACATGACCCGATGTTGTCTTGGTTATGACAGTCTGACAGTAAATGTGTCTTAGTTATGATAACTTGACACTAATCAAAGTGACATTACCCGAAGTGGTCTTGGTCATGACAAGTTGACATTGAATTTGTTTGGGATGTCTTTGTGATGAAAACTTGACATTAGCCAGGATGACATTACCAGAAGATGTATTTGTTATGACAGCAATGTCATCCTGTTTAATGTCAAATTGTCTTGACAAGGACACTCCTGAGAAATTTTAATGTCCAGTTGTCATGAAAAATACATCTTCTGGTAATGTCATCCTGGTTAACGTCAAGTTGTCATTACAAAGACATCCCAAACAAATTTGTTTCATGTCATTTGTCATGACAAACTGACATTGTTTGGGATTCTTGATAATGATCAAAGTCACATTACCAGATGTTGTCTTGGTCATGACAAGTTGACATTACATTTGTTTGGGATGTCTTTGTAATGAAATCTTGACGTTAACCAGGATGTCTTTACCGGCAGACGTATTTGTCATGACAACTTGACTTTAATTTTCTTTGGAGTGTCCTTATTAAGACAATTTTATATTAAACAGGATGACATTGTTGTCATGACAAATACATCTTCTGGTAATGTCATCCTGGCTAATGTCAAGTTTTCTTCACAAAGACATCCCAAACAAATTCAATGTCAACTTGTCATGACCAATACCACTTTTGGTAATGTCACTTTGATTAATGTTAAGTTATCACAATCAAGACAAATTTACTGTCAACCTGTCATAACCAAGACAACATCTGGTAATGTCACTTTGACTAAAGTCAAGTTGTCATAATCAAGAATCCTTAACAATGTCAACTTGTCATAACTAAGACCGAATGGCACTTCATGACAGAAGCCATAAACATTTATGACTTGTTCATAAGGTTTATGACACGTTCATGACAGTGTCATATCATACTTATGACAGTGTCATGTCACAGTTATGTCAATTCTGTCAAGGAAAGTGTAACCATAATGTGTTTACATTGGGATAGTTAATACTTTTTCAATGGTTTACACTAAATTAACCGAATTCAGATTCTGTTAGTATTAAGGGTAACTTTTAAACCCACCGTCTTCCGTCTTGTGTCTACCCAGTTTGGATATTCAATGGAAGTTCATTTCCAGGATAAAGCCTGACATCAAGCTGGGTGTCCCTCACCTCTCAAACTCTGTTCGCTTCTGGAAACCACAACAAACTTTGAACTACTCACCGAAAATGGCAACGATGTACAAAGATGAAGTACACATGGAGATACACAGGTAAGAGCTAATGAGGTCTAACCATGTATCAGCTCATTTTAATACCTCATGTTACTGTATTGTGTGAACATGTAACTTTATTTAATATTGCATGTGGAATTTTCTTTAAAGGGGGGCAAATGGTTCACCAAAACAAGTTCCTTCCCGAGTATTGTTTGGCACCACCGTTGCTGCGTATAGAGCTTGTGATTGGTTTAAAGAACTGCAAACAGCCCAGAATGCATCTGTGGCGTGGCCAGACCTTACTCCACAGGGCTGGGGAGATAGAGCTGCAATGCGAGACTACCTTCTACCTGTCGGGCCATATTTGTGTGCAGTGGTTTCCCTTAAAACTGTCACAGAAGAGTGGAAGACGACTGAAAACCAATATTGTGGATGTGCATTTGCCGGCATTGCCAAAAACGCAACATCCGTGGTGTTAGAACGCTGTAACTTTCCAGTATGCCTCCAAATTATTCTCCATTTCATCCATCTCATGGATGACACCATACGTGATCTTTGGCCTGAGTGAGGAAGAGTTGTTTATGTACTTCATAAAGCAGACTGAGCTCTGAGAGTAATGTATGCAAACCGGGTTTTAGCCTGGATTATTTCCACTAATATTGCACAGTTGTGTGTGTTTGTATGTGTGTGTGTGTGTGTGTGTGGGGGGGGGGGGGGTTCTCATGGCATCGGGTCTAGGGATTCTGACACATAAAACATATTACTCTGTTGGATTACATTCATTAAGACAGGCCACACAACACCAAGGATGGAATTTATAGAGAGCTATATATACATGAGCATTTCATTTCATGTACTATACCTTTTCAAGTACACACTGGGGAAGATGCCGCCTCCTGCTCTGGGGACTGAGCCGTATGTAAACGCGCTCATACATAATGAATGCACACAATGAGATAAAGCCATGTACCCCCGTCCCCTCCCTCATCTTCCCCTCTTCTTCTTTGTCCTTTGTAGTCTTTTATTTTTCTTGTTGTAGCATTCTCTAGTGTCCTTTGTTTGTCACACTTGCCGGATTTTCTTTCTTTCTTCTGTTCTGTCTGTCAAGGCTGGATTACCAAACAGGAAAAGGAAACTGCCGGCGACACAAAAGCCCCAGAGTTTCTCAGTGGAAATTGGTTGTATGTTATTTAAATAAATGCTAATAAGTTTAGGAATGTGTGCTAGGTTCTAGGAATTTCTACTTTAGTTTACAGAAGGCCATGGTCAAAATCTAGGTAATATTGTGGTAATGCATACCAAAGTAAACCTGACTGGACCTCAATTCAGACCAACACAATTCATTTCAAAATCAAAAGAGGTCCTGAAAATATAAATTACTATAACTTGTTTCTGGACTTGGAAGTCATCCCATCTGTAATCACAATCGTCTACTAAACAGTCTCAGGAAAACGTGTGCAAACGGCATGTACAATATTAAATGAAGTGAACTGTTGACACAGTAAAGCAACGTGAGCTATTTAGAGGACCGTATTACCGGATAAATGGTTAAAAATCATTTCTCTCAATTACCAGTGTATCTCCTTGTGTATTTTCTCCATAGCAAATCCTCGCCAATTGGTCCCAAAACCTCCTAATTAGTCTGTAAATGCTGTAGACATATTTGTAAATCTTTACCCGATAGAACCAAGAAGGCTTGCTTTGGTGCGCCATCCACATTTTCCTTTAAACTTCCATTTTTTCCCCATTACCACTGCAACTCTAAACATAGTGATAATGGGGTAAATTACACAAGCAAGCCCCTTTGCCCAGGGGTATGCTGGCTTTATTTTAAATGTCTTGATTTTTATTCTTACATTACTAGATATCTATTGTCCATCCCATCTCTTTTCTGAATTACAATCCGAATTTACCTGTCCAACATCTACCATCTTTGTTGTCCACCACCAGTCCTCTCATAATTCCACCGTGATATCCAATTGTCTGCCACCCTGTGTGTGATCAGACCTGCATTTCTTCTTGTTGTGTATGTGTGTGTGCGTGAGACAACTCATCATGAGCCAATCATACGGATCAGCGCCGATGATCCTTGCTACAGCGAGCTATTGTTTTTGGACTCGCTCGCTTTTTCTATCTCCACTTCCAACCGAACCATCATTGGCGCTTTTGCTCTTTGGGCCAAAAGAGCTAATTCATTCATTTATATTTATGTATGCAAAACCCCTTCCACTCTGTCATTAAAATAATGCAAATGGAATTGAGTAGCTTTGTTAATTTCTCTCTTTTTCTAGATCCACAAAACCCTCGGATAGATGATCTGAACCTTTGTGCTGCAGTCATGCACCACTGAACATTATGAAATAACAAAACCACTGTGAGCAGATGAGACTGACAAAAGAGGTCCATGAGCTCAGCATCAGGGACAGAGAAACCACTGCCGGAGCCAGGTGGGCTGAGAGAAAACAGGGACCAGGTGAGACCGAATCTGGATTTACCAGCGAATTGTTTTCAGGTGGTGGGCTGAATGCAGAAACCACGATGTGACAGCGACACCTTTTAGGAGGGTATAGGTAAATGTTAATCTATAAACTTCCTGTTATTGCCTCTTGGGATTTCGCAGGGTGGATTTGGGTTGCTCTAGTTGCTAGCTGGGGGCTAGCTGGCTGCTGTCCGACTGAAGTCTCTTAGTGATAGCTAGGATTGGCCATTACTTGTTAGCTCATGTGCGCTAACTGGCTGACTTAGCATTACATTACCCATACTGACCTTCCAAAGAAAGTTCAATCGTGGGTTAGCCTAGCGCTGTTAACAATCTAATAAAAAATACTAAAAAATAACTTGATGAGCATGTTGAACATTGTTGTAACGCTATAACGTTACGGCTTATCCACCAAGCATTAGCATGAGCCACTTTCTCAAAGAAGCACATTGTAATACGCTAGATTGACATTAAAATATTTTGTCAGTGTTGTTGTATTGCAAAGTGACATGTCATCAATGAAAAATGCAGTGTTCCTTATACAAAGTGGGACATCGTATGATTCACAATTACCCTTGAAGGTACCATCTGGTTATGCCGGTTGTTTCCTGTGATTTACTGGAAGTCGGAGCAGCTAGAGGGATCTATCCGTCTCATTCCAATCACAGATTTCTTTGGGCTTGGACTTGGAGAAAGATTTGGGATAATTTAAAAATAATAAACAGTACAGTGGCAAGTTACAACCTTTATTCAGTGCAACAAACGTTTTAAGGACTGGATCAGTTTTGCACCGAAGACACGGCAGAAGACTAAGGCTTTGATTGATTTACTGCAAAGTCAAGCCAAATGTCCTCAAGTTCTGTCCCCATGTCCATTGCAATGTTTATAAAAGTGCCCTGTTTTAAAGCCATATCCTCTGAATTCTACAAAACCTTAGCTTCCAATTTACTTTCCAGACATGTAAGTGGAGAAAATGATTACCTGAGCGAAGACAACTCTGTAGAACGTTTCAACAAGACTCAGGTTTTTAAAGTAATAACCAACTGTCAACCTCCAGTGATGATTTCAGAGACAGGTGATGAGAAAAGAATTGGACAAAGTAGGTGGTCGGAACGAAAGAAGCAGCAAGGAGTCACGATTGCATTTGAAGTAGTCGAAGAGGAAGGGATGTGATTATGTGTGAAAAGAGTTCGCATGAGGTACATTTTGAAGAGATGAGCCTTGGATGAAAGGATGGGGAGGGACTCTGCTGTGCAGACTGGAGTGAGAGGGTCAATCCACTTTTGGAAATGAGGGGGTGATGCGACCGGGAGAAGCAGCAGAGTGAAAGCTAAGTACTCGGGCCACGATTCAATGGCCTTCCTTCTTTCCCCTAGTGGGAGATCATCCTCTCCGAGGTGATGGAGATTAGTTTACCAACGGTGATGGAGTGAGGAGGGATCTCCGACGCTTTTCCGCTCCAATCCCATTTTTTCCCCAATGCAGCGGTCACATTCAATTTCCAAAACATCGGCGCCAAACCCGAAGCTTACAGAGAAGCTTTAAATAATGCCTTCACACTCACACTCACACAGAGTTTGGGATTTTCACTCTTTTCAGATTTCCCACCTTTCCCTCTCATACAAAATGGTTACATGGACGGTACTATGGTTCCGTGAAAAACCGTTACTCTTTTTTTTATCAAATTTTCTGGGTTTTTATTTTATTTTGAGGGGTCTGAAACCTTTCAATTGTCTTTTTCAACATCTTTGTTTTTCACCCGGATGTTTTCGTAAATTTTTTCGGAGCCTTTTTACGTTTTTGTGGGTTTTTCCCCCCACAACTTTGAAGCTTTTTTGGACATTTTCCAAAAAAAGTCCCTTTTTTTTCAATGGTCTGTCATAGAAAAAGTTTTTGGAATGCTATTAAATTGAACAAAACATCCAAATTTAAAGAAAGCTGTGGGCTGGTCATTCATTTTTTTATTTGCTGTGTGGAACAATCCGCTGAAATTTTTGTCTTGGGAATTTTTCGAAATGGGTCAAATTTGACCCGAGGAACACACAAGGGTTAAAGGTCTGATCCTAAGGAGGTTGACCTTTCTGTTAAAGATTAAGGTGCTTCTTTAAAACATAAAAGTGTGTGTGCTAAACCCACCAGACTCCATGTAAATAATCAGTAATTTTAGCCTAGCATTCTGAGTTCTGAGGAGCGCTGGCTCTGGTGGTCTTGAGTGACTCGTTTGGTCTGTGTTTTCTTTCTTTCAATCCAATATCGGGTCTGTCGGTCACAGTGAAAACCGGGGACATTTCAGGGGACAGATCCAGCCGGGGACAGGTCACCAAAACCGGGGACGTCTGGGCACCCTTCTCGCGGGCCCGGACCTCCACCCGCATTCCATTTTAGCTGGTTCTGTCATTTGATTGCAAATTGGTTTTAGGAACGTGCACCTCTCAAATCCAATATCAACTAAGTCTGATCCCTCATTAGTACCTAAGGCTGTGGCCGTGGTCTTGAAAAGGGACCCGGTGTCAAAATCTAGTTTTGAAGAAATAATAGCATAATCACAGTATAAAACCTGATATATATTTTTCCTATGTACAATAGAGCTCCATTGTTGACTAAAAACTGACATGTTCCCTTATCACTATGAACACATACTGTACTTTATTTGGACTCAGACCCACACACACCCTCTTGCTGGGCACTAAACGTGGCATATGTCACATTTGTTAAAATACTACATATACTGTATATATAGTACATATACAGTATATTCACGGAGATCCAAAAAGGTATTTTAAATCCTAAAACAAGTTATTTGGGGGGAAAGAAGAAGTTTTCTCATGTAACATAACAGAAATCTCCAAAAACAGAAACAGGAGTATGTGTGGTTGTGTGTGTGTGTGTGAGTGTGTGTGTGTGTGTGTTTCACCACTGGGACAGCAGCAGCCAACCTCACACAGCTAGTGGCTCCTCGGGGTCCAGTTCGCTGGGTCCGACATGCTCTGATGAAGCTGCTGTGACTCCTGCAACAAAGGTAGCCGAGCGGTCCCATGGCAACTGGATGAGTGACAGCTCCCCGGTCGTCATGGACAGCGGGAAGGAGGCCTGCACCGATGCACCCCTTGATTTGTTGTCAGTGAGCTTGATTGACATGTGATGGTCACATGACTTCAGCTCAGTCCATTCAACCAAAGCTGGCTGAACCATGAGACTAGATTAATGTAGACCTAGTCTACATTGACAAGGGTAAATCCAGACAGCTAGCTAGACTATCTGTCCAAGTTCCTTCCCGAGACTGTCCCAGTTTTGTTTTACAGCAGTTATATTTGTTCGTGGTGGACCAAAGTTCACTTTGCACCAGTAACAGAACTAACAGAATAGATCAGGTCAAGGCTGTTCTTACAAGAAAAATGTATTTCTGTCCTTAGATACCTGTTGTGAGAACAATGACTTAGGTCCCCCTTAGGTCATATGCACGGAAATGTAGCCTGTAAGTCATTTTGCCTGATAATCTGAGCCTCAAGAGGCTCCTTGTTCCATTATATTGTGATAGGTGGGTCAACTAAGCATGGGACTTAGACCACCCTCCCCGGTGTCATAAAATACTTTCAAAGTTTTCTTTATACTATGAATATGATCTTTCCCTCGTCTTAACCAAGTATATAGTTTTGTATATGCATGTGACTGCTGGCTCTGGCAGGAGGGACTTTTGGCTTTTCATCTATAAATACTTTAAAATTGTGAATTTGGCCGAGGACCTTCTGAAAGAAAGTTCCTAGGGGGTTGAGAAGAGATGACCCCGCCCCCTCCTTATAAAATGCACCGACTTCACCGTTACCAAATCTCACTCCTAACTAAATGGAAAGCTGACGTATTGACTAACATCACAATCACATGCGTGCTTTATAGGGGGGATGGGGATGGGGATGGGACCCCCCCCCCCTTGTCGCTTTCATAAAGTTTTTGTTGACATTTTTTGTGCACATGAAGACAATAAAATCCACTAGGAAATCTGCGAATGTTCCTCCAAAAGTTTCACTAGGTCAGATACATGTGTGACTAAACCTGAGAATAGAGGACGAGACAGGTTGGTTTTTGGTTGTCATGTGATCAAAATGACAGAAACCCGGGAGCATGACAAAGGAAACGAAATGATTAGGTAGGGTAGGGTAGATGAAGAAGCGTGCAGAGAGGATTAAGTGATTTTTAAAGCTTTAAAAGCCTTTTTGTACACGTAACACTGCGAGCCACAGTCGCTAACACCTTCCATTCATTCACACAAAGGAGAGGGGTGGAGCTGGACCGGCTGGACAATACAACAAGTAAAGGAGGCTCGGAGGAATGGAAACACATTTTTGAGAAGTGTGTGTGCATTTGTGGTTGGGCTGCTCTGCCATTAGCTGAAGGTGTGTTGTATTTACATACCTGTGCGGCCTATCAACAAAGTCACCACCCAAACATTTATGGGTCCAAAAATCAAGACCATATGTTCAATCTTGCTTAAAGCTACTGTACTTCTTGTGTCTTCACACTCATGTTGTCCTCGGGTCAAATTGACCCGTTTTCCTATATCAATGTTCATTTTAATTTACCCAAAATAACATGATTGATTCCCCCCAACGCTCTTTGCCAAGTAAAAATCTCTACTTTCATTCATTTTGGGGCGACTTATTCAATTTTAAAGCAAAAAATTGAAGTGTTTTTGAAATAGTATTGAGTAAAAGTTGACATGTTCCAGTCTGTGATTATCCATCAACATCCATTCCTTTAATTTTAGTCTAAAATTATCTTATTGAGGTGCATTGACCATAAATTCCCAAAATAACTGTAAAACTAAAGTTAATAAGTTAGCGTTACGTAGTGTTGAAAATGTCAAAAAAGTGACAAACATTGAAAAGAGCATCAAAACTGTTAAAAAAGGGACCAAAAAATTAGATTTTTTTTTTTTTGAATTAAAAAGACAACACAAGGGTTTTAAAAGATGACTTACTTTTTTCAACCTGGACCCTATAGTCCGATTTTTTGTAATGTATATTTTCTAGTATTACACGAGTCAAAACTAGATGCAATGTAACATTAACGGGCAGTTGCGCACCTTCAATTTACATCCACTAAGCGTTTAGTTTTTTGCCACACACGCTAAAAGTAGTGATTATTTACATGGAGTCTGGTGGAGATATGCTGCTCTATACACGCTAAAAGTAGGGATTAT
>NC_048417.1:28074492-28077726 GCF_013103735.1 Etheostoma cragini | reverse complement strand
GAGTCTGGTGGAGATATTCTGCTCTATACACGCTAAAAGTAGTGATTATTTACATGGAGTCTGGTGGAGATATGCTGCCCTATACAAGCTAAAAGTAGTGATTATTTACATGGAGTCTGGTGGAGATATGCTGCTCTATACACGCCAAAAACACGGCTTAATGCAGCAAAATGTGACTTATATAGTCTACTCTTCATGCAAAATCCTCATTGATATGACAAATATCTCCCATGTGAGCACACCCACGAGCCGAATCCATATTCCTTTATGAGTCACACAGCAGGAATCAAGTTTCTGTGTGGATTATGTTCTTATTGAAAGAGGTTGGTGCGCCCATGTGACTTATGAGTGTACTCCCTCCACGTATGAAAAATTAGGATGGAATTCAACATTCACACAAGCATGATTGGGTCGTTAGATTTATCTGTGCAGATGAACATCTGTCTGAAACCCAGTGTGCTTCTCGGATCACAAAGAAATCTGCTTCAGTGATCCACATGAGTGCATGCTGCCTTGAAGTTATATTAGTATGCAAAAAGAGTGCTCAGATGTTTGTTTGTTTTTCACACCCATAAACCAAGATATGAGCGGTATGCAAACACACACAGGTCTGCATTCAAATTAGCCTTCTGAGAGACTTCATCCTACTCGAACAACCCCAACCAAAGACCCAGCAGTTCCTACCTAAACATTATCAACGTTGACACAGGAAGCTCCTGGGCATTTCCGCCACTGCCCTCTGTTACTGAGCAATGTTAAATTGCAGACACGTGGAGAGAGGTTAAGGGGCCTAAAAAGCTGATGACAAACTCTTCAGAGTCCTCAAAATGAAAAAAAATCCCATTAAACACCCGCAACGCCTCGTCGCCTCTCGCCGGCGGCCCAAAAGCCGGGGAGATAACACGGAAACATTAAACAGCGAAAAACACCAGTACGATTCTTTTTTCACACCCTTCCCCGCTTTTCTCCTTCTCCTCTTTCTCATCAAAGTGTTCGGCCACGATGTGAGGAGATGACGGACGGCGGGGGCCTCGCAATTTGTTTTCTCTTTTTTTTTGTCATCTTGGCTTCTTCGGCAGTGTTTTTTTGTTTTTTCTTTCTTTCTTTCTGATAAACAGTCAAGATGCAGTGACGTGAAGAGATTTTCATTTTCAGCCGCAGCCTCATAAGCAGACGGCTGGGAAGACAATGTGGTTAGAAATGATGAATATGTAGCCAGTGGCTTTAATATCTCTAATACTTATGATGTGGCAACAAAAATAGACAGTGCATTAGATAAAGATGAAAAAGAAGAAAAAAAGACGCTTGCCTTTCAATATCATTCCATCTCCATTTGTGGGTTCTAGCGTAATGCTCTTCTCATTACAAACAAGGCGGGTTTTTTCAGTTTGGAGGTCCAGGTCCCCATAATGATAGGAACATCTGAACTGCACATCATTAAAACTACTCAAATCTATTTTACATAGCACAGGAACCATTTCCCATTCACACACAACCGAGGTTGCCGGACAAGGTGCCACCTGCTCATCCCATACACACTCACACACATTCACACTCTGATGTTAGTAGCCCAAAGTGGGGTTTGACTTGCCCCGGGCCTTTGGGCAACTGAATATTATTTACATGGAGTCTGGTGGAGATATGCTGCTCTATACACGCTAAAAGTAGTGATTATTTACATGGAGTCTGGTGGAGATATGCTGCTCTTTACACGCTAAAAGTAGTGATTATTTACATGGAGTCTGGTGGAGATATGCTGCTCTATACACGCTAAAAGTAGTGATTATTTACATGGAGTCTGGTGGAGATATGCTGCTCTATACACGCTAAAAGTAGTGATTATTTACATGGAGTCTGGTGGAGATATGCTGCTCTATACACGCTAAAAGTAGTGATTATTTACATGGAGTCTGGTGGAGATATGCTGAGCTATACGTGCTAAAAGTAGTGATTATTTGCATGGAGTCTGGTGGAGATATGCTGCTCTATACACGCTAAAAGTAGTGATAATTTACATGGCGTCTGGTGAGTTCGGCAATGGAGATTTCATTCATGTTAAACTAAAAGGATCTTTCTCTTTAACAAAAGGTCCATCTCTGTAGGGGTCATTTCCATAATGTTGTCAGACACAGAAAATTGACAGTGGACATTTGTCCTATGGTGTTACAGTCCGGTTTGTGGCTGCCGGTTAAAGCATTCTTGAATACAAAATTACAAAAAGCTCTTTACATAGCAAAGGAACCATTCCCCATTCACACGCAACCAAGGCTGCCATCATCAGATACACAATCACACACATTTACACTCTGATTTTAGTAGCCCAAAGTGGGGTTTTACTTGCCCCGGCCAACAACCTACGGGCCCTTATGGGTGTCATCGTATCATAATCGAGTGATTTGAATTTGCCATTGGCCAATCAAGAATTGAGATGGCATTTGAATTTTTTTGAAGTATTTTTCACAAAAAATGTGGAGGTATTTGGCTACATTTTTTATGCTTTATTTACATATTTTTAATTTGAGGTTTCTGCACAGTTATTTTACCACCAGTAGTTATCTTTTCCCTGTTTTTCCTTGGAATACATTTTTTCTACAAGGGCCAGTAAATGTTTACTTCGGGCAAGTAGAAGTAGCCTGAAGTTTTTTTTTTAAACGTAACATTAAACCGTGTAAAACCTTAGCTAGTAACCAGTTAGCTTAGCACAACCACTGAAACTGGAACGCAGCTAGTTAATAGAGAGTATGAATAAAACTAACAAGATATGATGGGGTTAAATTGTGTTAATCAGGCAGCTTCTGTTACCTCGGGAAGCTGCTGTGCTAAGCTAACTGCTGGCTGTAGCTTCATATGCATTGTGCAGACATTTAAAGGCATTTCTGAATTTCTCAAAATGTCAAAACAACTTATTAAAGCCAGAGTAACTAATTTGCATGTTGTGTCATCTGGTTCTATTTATACATCCATAGAATTGTGGAAACATCCATAAGTTTACATGCACACTAATATTCCATAAATGAAATTCCCCATTTGATATGTTAGCAGTATATTCCGTTTGAATATTCAGAATAAGGCCTTTTTCTGGGTAAAGCATTTTTAGATTAAGACATGAGTGATATGCTAGTATTATTCTGGTTTTAGAAGCATTATTTGGACATTCTTTGTATACAGCACATTTGGAATCTCATTTAGGGTTTTTACTGCAGTTTGTGACAGTTTACGACCTCTTGCCTTTTA
>NC_048417.1:28071888-28074392 GCF_013103735.1 Etheostoma cragini | reverse complement strand
TTTGTATACAGCACATTTGGAATCTCATTTAGGGTTTTTACTGCAGTTTGTGACAGTTTACGACCTCTTGCCTTTTAACGACTTAGGGTCAGCTGTGTGCGTTGCTATGGTTGTTGGACACAAACCAACCAGCCAACAGTTTGCAGGCTTCCCTAGAAATGCATGGCCAAGAGCAATGATTCTGAAACATCATGAAAGAATTAGACATCAACAGGTTTTTGGACATGCTCAAACATCACAACACCAACCTCGGAGGGAGGCTCCAACAAGTCTGCTTTGAATACCAGTGGAATATTCCCTTTCATTAGCCATGTAAACAGTTCAGTCGGAACAATGTCTTGGTGGCATTAAGGGCAAAAACTGAAATAATGTGTGCATGTAAACGTAGTCAGTGCTCCCATCCTCATTATCCACACTGATTCCATCCACATGAGCAGTGGACTGGTGTGGCCAAAGACTACTTTCTAGCCCCAGTATTAGAAACCTCCACTGATACCTCCAACCTTGGTTCAGAGATTCGGGAAGCAAATACAGACCCATTGGCCAAGTTGTTGATGCTAAAGCCCTCTTCTAGGCTTGGTCCAGAGGGCTGGCTAACTGGATGCTGCACACTGGCCGTCAGTTAGAACCGCCTGTAACATTTCAGAGCTGATTTGGTGGCTGGCTATTGTGGACCGGATGTCTGGCCTGCTATAGCTGTGTCTCTGCCTGGCTATGTTTTGGCTGGTTGGACTCCTGAGTCACTGGCAGCAATGCTGGTTAGACAGGCTAGTTGCCTGGATCTATTGGCCGTCAAAACAAGACTGACTCACTGGCTTAGTGACAACTTGGCGGTGCTGGTTTCTGTTTCAGGGAGCAACCAGCCTCCCACTGATAGGAAACAGGATCCCTTAATCACTGCCTCCACATGACATCAACATGGAGCAGACACACCTGCACTACTCTGGGTACTGTGTGTTGTAAGAGCGCATTAATCCCGTTTGTTGCACAAGACATGGTCAGAACTATGTGGACACCGGCAGCCACTTAATGGTTTCAGCTAGGCCCATTAGTTTCAATTAAAGTGCCCATATTCTGCTCATTTTTAGGTTCACAATTATATTATATTATATTTTGAGATTGTACCAGAATAGGTTTCCATGGTTTCATTTTCAAAATACACCATATTTTGGAGCTCCCATGGCGCCATTTTAAGGCTACATCACCCGCCGTTAGCATTCCATTGACTTCCATTCATTTTTATGTCCCTTTGACAGCAAATAGCTTGAAATCTGAAGCGTTATGGAAGCTTCAGAGACACAAAATAACACCCCAAATCCCAGAAAAAGTCATTTGTTAACATAATATGGGCACTTTAAGACAAACCTTTAAGGGGCCTTCCACCAATTTTCTGTATGAACTCAAGTTACTCATTGTGGGATGTTCTACGCAGCCTCAACATATTTAGGGCTGCAACTAAAACTGATTTTCATTGTCAAAATATCTGTTAATTGTTTTCTGAGTTAGTTGTCTGGTCTCTGAAATTTCAGAATATGGTGAAAAATCTAGATCAGTGTTTCCCAAAGCCTATGATGACGTCCTAAAATATAGTGTTTTGTCTACAACTCAAAGATATTGTGTTTCTTATCAGAGAGGAGACAATAAACTAGAACATATTCACATTTCAATGACATCAGAGAATTGTGATCTCCATTAACAATCTATTATCAAAAGAGTGGGCAGTTAATTTAATTGTTGACAACTAATCGATTAAGCGATTCATTTCTGCAGCTCTAAGCATAATGTCTTGAGTCATTGGGGTTATGCAAAACCCCAAAGAGGGACTTGAACCAGAGATGTTGCCGTTGACTGTCAGTATTCTTGACTAAGAAAAATGGGAAGTGTCAGATCCAGTGTTTTGGAGCTTGACCCCATTTTATGAAATATAAATTAGGATATCTCACTCTGTGTTTCAGCATTTTTAACATTATTTTTTAAATCTGTCCTCCACAATCCCCCCGACTTTATGGAATTAACATCGTAAATTGCTGCAGTGTCCCTTTATTGCTACAGCATACAATGTTTTTTAGAAATCAAACTGTGGCAAGTAATCTATAAAAATGCCGCTGTGCACACAGCCAGCTCCATAAACACATGGTTTTCCCAGCATGAAAGAAGAAGTTGTCCTGCCCTCAACCCCATCCCAGACCCGCGAGATGAACTGGAACGCCGACTGTGAGCCAGACCTCATTGAACAACATCGGTTTTGGACCTCACTAATGTGGCTGAATGGGAGCTTATCCCTGAAGAGTGGAGGCTGTCATGGCAACAGACTTATCAACATGGTTTGAGAATGAGATCATATTTGTGTGTAAGTTTGATGTAGGCCTAGTATATTTCTTGAATATCCATCCATCCCTCCATCCATCCATCAGTCTCTTGATTAGAAAATTAAACATCTGTTTTCTTAGTACAGTTCTAAAACAGTTAAATGTTCAATGTGTAAATGTGATTTCAAATATTTT
>NC_048417.1:28069505-28071788 GCF_013103735.1 Etheostoma cragini | reverse complement strand
CACACGCATGCACGCACACACACAGAACATGAAAGGTGTGTATGAGGAGAATGGGGGTGTTCATGAGATTTATCCTTTGGGAGATGCTACACTGAGTGAGTGTGGGAGACACAGCTACTCTGCCCTTGTGTACACCAATGTGAGCTATTTTGGGTCAGATAACTCTCCTCCCCTCAGGCTCGGGGGTCAGGGATCGGGAGCAGGGGCTTGGGGTTAGGGGGGCCAGGCTGCCCCTCCCCTCGTCCTCTTTCCCAGGACTGAGCCCTGTGTCCGTGGACGACAGCTCGTGAAAATACGGGACTCAGTGGGTCGAGGCCTGTCAAAAAATCCAAAAGCTAGATTTGCATAATGTGCACTTATACCATAATATATTAACATTACTTCTTCTTCTTCTTCTTCATACCGCCTGACAACACCTGTGCTCTATGTGTCTATCATAAATAAATTCTGCTTTTGACTTGTATTTCTTTTTCCTCTGCGTAATGTCCTTTTATTTTTAAATGTACATCTATTTTGAAAAAAAAAAAAAAAGAGAGAAGTAAATCAAACACTCACAATATGGAAATGCTAATGGAGATTGAGAAACAGTGACAATGTAAGAAGATGTCCCTGTGCTTTTTTTTTTTTTTTTTCGAACAAGAATAGGAGAGCACCGGTCAACGCTGATTTGGAGCCCCTAAGGGCACTCTTGATCCTCATTGGACCCCCAGGGGTAAACATAACAGTACCTAGAGCTCTTTAAGCCAGCTATGCTAACCTCTAATTCTCTATTTACCTGATGCGGAAAAAAAACGGCAGTAAGGCCAATTGGATTTCTTATTGCCCCATAACACTTTCCCCGTGTAAAAAGCCGGGATCCAGCTGCTACCACTGTGACTCTCTAGGACTCCTGGAAAGGGTGTAGGGACCAAAAAGGAGTTCAAAGTGCTGCTCTATGTATATGAAAGTCCTCCACTCTTCCCAGGAGCCACAAGGGCAGACCTCACCCTGGCGAGGGGGTGGGGGGGCGCGAAATAAAAACTAAAAATCCTCACTCTGGGTTTTTTCACGCTCTCGCCACTCCTGGCCACAGTTGGGTCACTTGTGTTTGAACGTCACGTACTATATGACATGTCACTAAAAGAAGAAAAAAAAAACATCCATATGCATTTGAACCAAACCGATATGAGCAAAAAATCAGTAAATGTTGACAGTACAACAAAAGAGGATCTAGTTTTCTTCCTTAAAACCTTCAAGTGACATCTGAAAGAAGGGATTCGCTGAAAAACACATCTGGGAAATGAGGAGAGATGGTGCAATCCAAACAGTTCACATTGACTGGTGAGACAAGTGTGTGTGTGTGTGTGTGTGTGTGTGTGTGTGTGTGTGTGTGTGTGTGTGTGTGTGGTTGGGGGTTAATGTGATGGTGGGTGGCAGGGTGAATGCGTGAGTCAGTCATGAAAGTCCCGGAGAGGATCGCTGCGAGAATCTCTCCCCTGTCCTCGTCCGACCGGTTAATCCACAGAGTCTCTCTGGCTTGTGTGCATCACGGTAGGGCGGCCATTTTGTGAGTTCATATGGCTCAGCCCATATTTTCCTTTACATCTCCTCCTCACTTGTTTTTTTATTGTCTCTTTCCCTCTCTTTTTCCAAGCAGTAGTCTCTTTTAAAGGTAAGGGCCAAAGAATCCTTCCCCTCCTCTCGTGCCAGTAAAGCTTCACGCCCGTACATCCGTCCGTCCGTCCGTCCGTCCCAATCCGAGGAAACGAAAAATTCCTGCTGTGGATCTGTCTAAATTTCTCTTCTCCACAACATTCAGTTCCTCCACAATGCTGGCTGCTGTGCACAGAGCAAAACAAGGGGGCAGCGTTGGGATAAGAAGAGATGGTCCTCTCTATTTCCCAAGAGCCCCAGAGAACCCCAGAGAGCCCCAAGAACCCCAGAGAGTCCCAGAGAGCCCCGGAGAGCAGCAGAGGCAGCCGAGGCAGCGCTAGCATGTCACCCATCCCGTCCGCACCGACTGGGACCGAACCACAGCAACAAGGTATCAGCAAAACTTCGATAAAGATAAAAGCAGTGACAACACATCAGAGACGAGGAGGAGGAGGAAGAGGAGGAGGAGTGGACACACAGAGACAGAGAGAGAAAGAGCGAGAGTGATTGCGGGCGTGCCGGCGGCGCCAGCCGAAACTAAAAACCCACTCTGCCCGGGATTGTTCCAGTTCGTCTCTTGCGTTTTTTTAAAGTTCCAGCTCAGACCTTGTAATAGATGTTGGCCGGGCTCTGGGGGGGCATCTCCTGAAC
>NC_048417.1:28064897-28069405 GCF_013103735.1 Etheostoma cragini | reverse complement strand
CTCTTGCGTTTTTTTAAAGTTCCAGCTCAGACCTTGTAATAGATGTTGGCCGGGCTCTGGGGGGGCATCTCCTGAACTATGTAGACCGGGTGGCCGTAGTCGCCGCTGACCTTCTCGTAGTGCGGGCAGAAGACGCTGTCAGCAGTCCTGAGCGGGATGATGATGTCGCTGGGCTCCGAGCCGTTATTGTTCCCGCCGCCGCCGCCGCCGCCGCTCCGTTTGGGCGTGGCGAGGGTGCTTAGGGAGAGCGTGGCGGCGTGCTGCGGCGAGTGCTTGCGGTGCCGCCGCCGGTACTTGAGCAGCAGCAGGACCAGCATGATGATGATGATGATGAAGATGACGCTGCCCGAAGCGATGCCCACGAAGATGGCCGCCAACTCGGAGCCGATGGCGTTGGAGGACTTGCCACCGGTGTCGGTCTCGCCGCTTTCTCTGGGCGCTACACCTTGGAGGCAGAGGGAGGGAAATCAACAAATGAGCCATGCATATTGGCTTTTCTTTCATATTCATTGCAGAGAGGGCATGAGGTAGAACCCCCACACACACACACACACACACACACATACATGTCAAACCAAAGCAATGGGGCCTAAATGTGTTTTAAAGGTCCCATAGGCTCATTTTTAGGTTCATACTTTAATTTTTGGTGTCTACCAGAACATTTTTACAAAATCATCATTGATTTCCTGTCTGAATGTACTTGTATTCACCCTCTGTCTGAAAAGCCCAGCCTGCTCTGATTGGACAGTGTTCCTGGCTCTCTCCGTCATTGCAGCCGGGGAAAAACTATGGCGGCAATTTCATTATCTACATATATACATATATTCCTCATCGTTTTGTGCTTTTTACTGCGTAGTTTTTATTTCAAAGAAACTTCTGAGCACATCTCTGGTAAACACAAGATTTTTTTGTGCGTGTTATGTCGGATAAAACTAATCGATTGGTCGACAAAATCGTGTCGACTCAAAACACTGGAGAGATAGGAAGTTGTTTTTAGCAGTATTTTCCTTCCCAATTCATTCTTCACTATTTTTCCATCGAGTCACAGTAAAGGTGAAGGAAAGGGGCCGGCAGAACACTGGCTGAGAGTGAAGGCTGCCTATAGTGGGCTCTTTGTACAAAGGTCACGTTCGATCGGTGGCTATTCAAATTCAGCCGGTGGAGACGGCAACCTTGAAACTAGGACGAGCTCAGCCTGATCGGAGATACAATGGCTGGGCTAGATCCAGGCAAATGGCACTTAGATAAATTGCATGTACAAAAGACATTAGTAACTTCATTTTCTGACTAACTACCCCGGAGGGAAGACAATAAGAAAGAAATAGCTGGTGTCTTCATGGGACATCAATTATGGAAGCCAAGCTTGATCGTTCTGGTTCCCATCCAACACCTCCGGGGCGGGTGTGTTCTGTCCTCCCCGAGACAGAGCGTGTTCCCCGAGCAGGCGGGACTACGGTGTCTCCCGCTGTTCTCCAGAGGGCCCTAGCTACTGGTGTGGTCCAGGGGGGGGGAGTGGATACAGGATGGCAGGCGGCCCAAAGCAAGGACCCTTCCGTTGTTTTACACGGGGATTACGCTGCCTCAGACGCTCGGCCCATAGCACTCTGACGCCCATATGCTCCTGATAGCTGCCGGGACAGAGGGCCGGGACATAAAACACATGCGGGACAGACGGGGAGATGGAGAGACCAAGATGCTGATGCCTGCAGAGAACAGTGCCAGCATGGCAGATCTGCATGCCCAAGGTCAGGATGGATTCAGGAGGGAAGACAGAGAGAGGCGGGTGGGCCACGTACTCAGGGGTTAGGGGTGGGGGGTGAATTTCTTCTTGGGCCCTTCCAGTTTCTTTTTTCCGAGCACATCTGGCTGCGGAAACTGCCCGTCTGAATTTCTTCTCGGGAGATTCTTAACTGCAATATGATAGCGGTGATAAGAGCGGTCTGCACGTAGCAAGTGTGTGTCTGTCCTAAGAACGGGTTGTTAAAAAGATGGCATACAGCGATCAGATCCTTTTCTTGAAAAGGCTGCTTAAGCGGCGGGTTTAAGGCTGGACCGGCGCCACCGTGGAGATACCTTCTAAGTCCTTGGGAGGCTGCAGATGCCTATCAGTTTTATGGGCAACGTACGATCAATGGCTGATGAATCGCTGACCTTTCTTTCCCTTTACTTTCACACGCACACCTCGGTGACTCTCGCAGACACACACACACACACACACACACACACGCCTACTTAGTGTTATCTGCTCTTAGCTGACCGAACAATCGCTTGCCCAGATGCCAAATTGGTTCGCTAATTCCTCAACTCAATTACCAATTTCCTGGGATTTAAACTGCGAGTAGGGGGGTCTCACCTGGTTTCTCCAGCACATCGTTAGGGTTGTAGGTCTCCTTGCCGTCTGAATGCTTGGGAGGGTAGGGTACTCTGGTGGGGTTGTCTTTGGGTGAAATAGGATCAGAGGGATCTGCAAAAATGCAAATAAGAAGCAAACGGATTATTGGAGTATTCTTTTTCACTGTAGTGCGTGTCCGCTAGTGTTTAGTCTCAGCAACAAACCTGCATGCGACTACCAGGGAAACACGAAGTGCATCAAGCAGCCACATTTTCTTCAACTAGATCCATATAAAAGCTAATCATATTTGTACCTATGGTTATTCATGGCCCATATATCCCAGTAATCAACCACAAAGAACAGTTAGCATTAGCTGGGTTGGGTCGGGAACCACAGAGTCGCTGGTTCAAGTCCCCATGCGGACCAGAATACGGTGTGTGGATTGGTGACTTCACCTCCTGGGCAGTGCCAGATGCTCTTGAGCAAGGCACTGTGCCCCTGACCTTCAGTGTTTCTCAGTAGCACCGGAGCTGGTGTTGACGAAACGGCTAAAAACCCCAGGAAATGCCTACTCTGGGTGGCAGCCGGGCAACCAACATAGAAATAATTATGGCTATAATTAAGAAAGCGTCTGATTTGTCTGGTGTAAGATCAGACGCAGTGTGCACAGGCGGGCCCAACTCACGAGGATGACGTGTTTGGGGGCCTCCAAACTGAGAATTTCTAGTTGAAAGAGTACATAACAGCAGGTGCTTCCAGTGCATGTGTCCATGCAAGCCTGCACAACAGTGTGTGACTGTGTTTGTGTGTCCGCTAGACTACATCTCCTGCCCGCTCGCAGCCCCAGGTGTCATGGAGACGTCGGAGCTGCATGCTGCACATGCCCCCCCCCCCTATGACCTTATTTGGTCATTTTCACAGTCGCAAACTATTTTGCACGATGTACTAGCTTGGCATTGTGGCTGCCTGCTCATGCCCCGCAGGCACTCACGGCTGTAATTCAATAATACAATACTCACTTTGTCCCACTTTCATGATTATCTTCATGGACTTGGTCTTGCACACTCCCCCCTCCTGGTTGTCGATGCCCTCCATGGTGCTGTTGGACGTAGCTGCAGCAGGCGGAGAGAGACAGAGAGAGAGAGAAAGAGGGACGAGGTTAGAATGAGCTGTCGCTGCGAGCATCTGGCACACAAAAGATGTGTTGGGGAAAATGTGTTGCTGTGTAAGAATTAAGCCTCTCATCTTGGAAAAAAACCACAGTTCCCAAAGACAACACAGGCCCTGAAGAAAGATCTGAGTCATATCCTTTATAATAAAATCACATCTGACCCTTTCGTCACCTCGGACGCTCTGCTACGCTGGAATATTTCCCATCCCCAAAGTCAATTAGCTTGAGTCATCGTGACTTTAATATCTCTAACTGTGCTGATGGGCCTGGAGAAGGAGGCCGTTAAGAGGGGTGAGGAGAGGGGAGAGACTGAGGGAGGGCAGGCGACCACGGCAGCCACGACGGCGGCCGTGTCGGCGGGCCGCGGGAGATTCGGCGGTTTATCGTGCGTTAGCGCTAACGACACTCCAGAGAGGTAACCAGTTATTAAAGAACACACTTTGGAGTTTTTTTTTTAAAAGCCCTCAAACGCTGAGATCTAAGAGCCAAGCTGGCTGCCAGGCTTAAAAAGATGGAGAGACCTGCTGACAGGTATGTAAACAGAGAGGGTGGAGGGACGGGGTGCACTTTTCCAGGAGAGAAATTAAGTGAACAGGGAGATGTGATGAATACTTCAATCGCCCTTAGATGAAAAGAGCTTAAAGGATCTAAAAATAAGCATTTACACACTGGAGAAGACAGAAGAGCGGCGCTAAACACTGTGTTTAAGGGACAGCAGCAGATGTTGGGAGAGGAATCTGGAGGGGTGGAGCAAGACGCCCCGCATGTGACGGGAGCCCAGGAACCAGATGCTGCACGGGCCCTTTTTCAACATGTAAACTGCACGTCTGATCGAACCAAGCTCTGCTTGTGTCCGTCTTCTACAGATGTGGCCCACACACGAGACCAAATGTTGCCATGTACTCCGCCTCTTTGCCGCTGTGCCCCCGGAGTCCGTCGAGCAGAACTGCAGCTAGCTGATCCTGAGTGGTAAAGGGAACACGCTAAGGGGGCGGGGGGGGGGGG
>NC_048417.1:28064197-28064740 GCF_013103735.1 Etheostoma cragini | reverse complement strand
CCCTCCCCGTCCCCCGTCCCCTGTCCCCGTCCCCTCTCCATCAACTGCAAGGAGATTGAAAGGCAGGTGCCGAGACTTTGATTGAAATAGCTTTGAGAAATGAAGCTCTGCATAGTCTGAGGCTTTTCTCTCTCTCCTCCTCCAAGTTGTTGCTTTTCCGAGTTTTTTTCGTCCTTTTCCGCCCTCCCGGCTACCGATCATTTTGATCCGAATCCCCTTGTTTCAATAAGACGGTGATGGGAGCGGACACAAAGAGCATGTTAACAAGGACTCCCTCCCTCCCTCCATCTCGCCTCCTCTCTCCCCGACTCCTCCACTAGCTGACCTATGGCTTGCCAGTGGAGCCCGAAAAGCACATTACAGACAAAGCTTCTTAAAGGCTTGTGCTCCTGTGCCTGTGTGTGTGTGTGTGTGTTCATTTCATGAACAACACACATGGATTTTCCAATCATGCAGGATGTCATTAACCACCTTAACACTGTTTACTGTGCAGAGTAACTGGCACGATGACGGCGCATTAGTGCAGTTGTGTTCTGGGGGGGG
>NC_048417.1:28058806-28064097 GCF_013103735.1 Etheostoma cragini | reverse complement strand
GGGGAGAGGGACACAGGTGAGGGAGTACAAGAAGAAAAAATAGTGAGAAAGGTAAATCCAAAAATGAAAAAGCGACATGTGGTTTTCCTTCACCATTCACTCCATCTTGACTGTGAACTACAGAGTCTACTTTCATACTGCTTTTGAACATGCACTGGGATTAGGACGGGGTTTTTGGGGGCTGAAGAAGCCTAGTCCCACACACACACACACACACACACACACACACACATGTTCACGTACGCCTTCAACCACACACACAAACTTCAAAAACAGGCTCCGCAACAGGAGGAAAAGGCCATCGGGAAAAATCACTCACAGGCTGTGACAAAGTACTGCTTGAGACCAAAGTGACAGCTTGAGTGGGTCAGTAAAGAACTGCCCCCCCCCCCCCCCCCCGCGTCGTAAACACACCGCAAGTCCCCCCCACCCCCAACCCACCCGTCCTAACCCGCCTTAGCTTGATTTACCCTCCTTAACTTAATTCTCGTCTAGCTAGTTTCAGAGTAGCATTTGGTAGCTGAGCTAACATTCCCATTCAAACGGTGGTGTTAGCAGTTAGCATGCGCGTCATTTTGACGAGCTGTGAGCTCATGTGTGCGCCATCCTGGTGTCCCTTTTCATGGCGTTTTTTTCAAATACTCTGAGTTAACAATAGGGGACTATCTGTAGTCCAGGGTAAAGAGCCTTGTAAGTCTGAGGAACTACACTCGGAAAGCTACGTCGCTAACAGTGTCAAATGTACACACAATGCATTGCTGCGGCAACCAGCAGAAGGCAGGGCCAGGCCCAGCCTGGGTCGCCCAACCTGGGTCGCCCCAAATACCCAAAGCTGTCTAAAAACACTAAATCCATCATGTAAATCCACTTGAGTTTAAGTTATTACTAGTTTTTGTTGATGGTGAGTAGAGCCTTGATGACATTTTCATGTCCTTTTTCTGCCCTCTTTAGCTCATCGTCTCTCTCGCTCTGTCTCCTGCCATCCCTTTGGCTCTATCTCCACTCCCTCCTTCTCTCACTCTCGTTCCCTCTCCTTTTCTTTTTGTCACTCTTTCTGCCCCCTTTCTCTCTCTCCCTCTTTAGCTCGTGTAATCATCCAGCTCGCTACGTTCTCGGCTGCAGGCCGCGCTGCCGCGAACAATCACATCAAACACATCTGCTCTCAGCCGGAGCCGCATTGTGGGGCGCATTTCTTTTTTTCTTGTTCTTTTTTAAAAAGGCAAACAGAAGCAATTGCACACACGTGCATGCAAGGAGATGCGCCGGGAGGAATCTGCAGACGTAAGACGCGAGCAAATCCACCTGCAGTGACAGTGCAGAATGAGGCCTGATGTCAGAGCTGCTTCAATGGGTGGTTTTGAAGTTGAGTGGGTGGTGGGGGGGGGGGGGGGGGGGGGGGGGGGGGGGGGGGGGGGGACTCGCACCTGATCTAGGTCCAGCCTTGGCAAAACCCTCAACACAAGCTAATCCATCTGGTCGAGACTCCGATCCGTAGCGTTGATGTTGGGGGGGCCTGGGCAATTGCGAGAAGAAAATGGAGGATTAAACGGCGGCTCATTAATTACGTATCGAGTGCTCACTCCGAAAGACTAATGACAGCCTCGCGGCGAACTTTTCTGAGGCGGCGTCACACTGGAGTGGATGATCTCGGACAGCACTGCTGCGAGGGAAGGCAGGGGTCGGACACACACAAACAGACACACACACACACACACACACGAGTTTGGGATGCGTTAATGTAGGGCATGTAGGACATATGCATTTATTAAGTCCCATAGCTCATTCAGACGACAAATAAGGCACACGCAGTCAAAGACCCTGAGTCTGATTCCCCCTACGCACACCTCGGCGAATTCCTCTCGCTCGGTCTGCTTTGGTGTGTATTTGTCGGTGCTGTGCTCTTGGTGTTTAACCATGCAAAGCTGGAGCTTCTCCAAGCGGCCGATTCAGCAAAAAAAAAAAAAGAAACATGGGACTAAGTCCACAACATAGCGCCACAATGCAACTGCGGCGGGCTGTTAAAGCTGCAGAACCGGGGGAACCGGGGGCCAGGGCTCGCAAAGAAGAGGCAATTAACAGCAAAGACTTGACACACTCCAATAGAGAAGGTGTGGGGAAGGGGGGGGGGGGGGGGGGGGGGGGGGGGGGGGGGGGGGGGGGGGATTTCAGTGGAAGGGGAATTTGCAAGAACTGCAAAATTGGATTTTTCCAGCCCGTCTTTTCAAAGTTCCAAAATGAACTTCCCCACCGCCGTTTCCGTTCCAATTTGACAACTCGGCAGCTTGATGAAGAAGAGGGGGTTTAAGCGAGGCGCTGGGAAATTGAATATTCCCGTCTGCTCAGGCTGTAACAGAGATTTGAGTAGAATAGATATTTAGATAGAGTGAAGAGAGCTGTTGTTGTTGTCACAGGGCATACTGTATGTACTGCTACAGCTGCTTCGGCCTGCAGCCCCAGCCTCCTGAGGGCCGTGTGTGTGTGTGTGTGTGTGTGTGTGTGTGAAAGTGCATGCAATCCCAGCAATGCTACATGTTTATCCTCAACCCGCATGTATCTGCCCGTCTCACCAGAATACCCCTACATGTTATGTTGGTTATGTTGGTTTGTTGGGCTTCTGTGGGCGTGCATGCACCCGCATTCTTGCGCATGTCTACTTATGTGGGCATCCACCCCGGTCAGATAGCCCTGTGCGCTTCATTTTGTGTATATTGTGAAGCATTTAACCACTACATATTAGCCCTGACATATTTGTCTGAACGCGTCTCACCTGAAGGACCACAAAAGTACCTGCTAGACTCTAACGCAGCAAGACGTGCCCCGCCACGCAAACATCCCGCGGCTATGACACATTAGTGACAGAGCCGCCACTGTTGCTGTGAAACCAACGTAGGGGGAGCTGAACGAGCAGACTGTGTCGGGGAACCTGTTTGTTTTCAGAAAACAGCTGCTTGACAGATCTCTCTGCGGGACTTCTGGGTACCGGGGAGCTCAGGAGAACATTTAAATTCACAGGAATCGCCCACTGCAGGCGTTTTAAAGTGGGGTGTGTACGCCACAGTACAAATTAGCTGTTACCTTGCACATATTATTTAGCTAAATTTGACTTCCTGTACCACAGCAGACTGCTTTGTTAAGGAAGCAGTGTCTTCCCTCCTCGCTCCCCTTCTTTGTGCTCAGTCAGAAATATGGCCTTCCCCTACTGTGACAGCTCACAGATGGCAGTGGCAGAGCATCACAGATGGCCCCTATCTGCCCCCCCCTATCCGCACCACACATATGGTACAGTCCACCTTCCATGTTCTCCCAGGACGGAGTTATCAGCAACGCCGAGCGGCCCCACCTGCACTCTGAGACAGTTGGATCTCCCTAAAGGCTTGAAGGTTTAACTCCAAATGGAACCACAAGGTCTACCGTACCGCTGTAGGGTCTCTACACCACCCTTAGGGTAGGATCGGGTCGGAGCTGGTTGATGTGGCTCGGGAAAGGGAAGTTTGGGGTCCCCTACTTGAGCTGCTGCCCCCGAGACCAGATACCGGATGAAAATGGATGGATGGATGGACTTCAATCCATCACTTGATAAGATTTCTTGACTCAAGAAACAAGGGGAACCATATTTTCCATAACAGAGCAGATTCACAACCTCACCAGATGTCCAAAAAAAGCTTGCTGCATCTGAGTAAAGACTCAAAACAAGAGGATCCAAGACTCTGGAACTGCATCGTCTAAAAACAAACGCCCCGTATCGCCCCGAAATATCACGTGTTTGCTGATTGGGTCTTGTATTTAATTATTACTAAAAATAAGACAAATGTTCTTTTTTGCTAACCCTATTTCGACTGATGAATTCACTTCACCACACAGAAAACTCTCCCCATAAATCCAACAGCTGGTTCTTAAACCTGTTCGAGGCTGTGTTGTTCCCCCTTAAATTATGCAAGTCCTAATTTACGATCCCCTCCGGGGAGATCCAAGTACTTACAGATGATGTAGTAGTCCGTCCCCCTGAAGAACTCCAGGCCCCACAGATTGGGGCTGAACTCCTGGAACTTGAGGGTGAACTTGACATCCTGGTCGGGCTTGACGCAGTTGAGCAGCGGCGTGTCGGCCTTGGTGATGGTGCAGCTCTCCAGCTGCTCCCTGGGCACCATGTACACCTTGTAATACTCCACGCCGTCGCTCCCGCCGCCGTCCACGCGCGGGCACACAATGTCCAACTTATCCCCAATCTGGGGGTACAAAACCACGCCTTGGCCCGGCACGAATCTGAAAAGGAGACAAAAAGAAGGAAAAGAGGATGTTAGTTAGAGGCAGAAAAACTGATGATGCGTCATTCATTATGCATTGCGGATTGGAGTGGAGCTTCTCTAAATCTTTCCAAAAAAAGTCGGCTTAATTATTGATGTGGCAATTACTGATCAGGTCCATTAATTTTACATGATGAGGGATAATGATGGAATGTGTGTGTGTGTGTGTGTGTGTGTGTGTGTGTGTGTGTGTGTGTGTGCGCATGCGGTGCAAAGTGACCCCCGTATCTGAAGATAAAATCACAGCTTTACTTCAGCATTGGAAAGTCTGTCGGGGAGTGGAGTTGAATTTCCCGAAATTGGTCCCAAAAGGAAAATAACGGCAACATTTAGCTCCGAGTAGTGAGAGCCCCTCATGTGATTGCATGCACACGCGCACACACACACACACACACACACACACACACACACATAGTTAGCCAGACTAGGAGGTGAAACCTTGTATTTATCTGCAAAACCAATTTTCCTCGCGTCGCAAAACAATTTGAAATGTTAACCCTAGACGCCCTGGAGGCCTTTTTACCGCCTACTGTGAATATTGGTGCAAGTCAATAGATAGGAATGCATGGCAATTACTGACTGCAGCATAAGATGGTAATATGTAAAGGCAAAATTTCCGGTTGTCATCATAAATATATATATGTACTTCTTCTGTGCATTTACTGCAACAAATGGCCCCCTGTGAAATAAGCTGAAACAGTAAGTCGATTAGTCAGAAATTAGAAATTATTTGGATAACTGAGTAACTATCTAAGTCATTTTCCAAGCACAAATATGGAACATGACCTCATTTCCCTTCTAAATTCTGAGGATTTGCTGCTTCTGTGTTAGGTGACTGAGAGTGAGACATTTGACGACATCACCTTGGAGATTTGGGACTTGTGGTGGCCATTTTTCAGCATTTGTGACATTTTACGAATCAAAAAAATTGAAATAACAGCAATTGATTCAAGGGTGGAACTTTGGGTTTAACATTGGGGGGGGGGG
>NC_048417.1:28056613-28057426 GCF_013103735.1 Etheostoma cragini | reverse complement strand
GGAGACGGGGAGACTGTCAAGTCAGACACTCGTTCGTTAGTTGGGCCCCTGGTGCTGTGCCGGTCTGCACATTACAAGGCATTACGGGCTGGATGTAAACAGTGTGGACTAATGTAGAGACATTTATTCTGAATCGCTATTGGCCGCCTAATTAAACGCTGGCGGGCTGGACCGCTTGAAATGTACACACGGACATCAGAGCCACGGAGTACAACTATTAAGACTATTAGGATCATGGATTCATCGGGTGGATTCATTCCAAGTTCCAATAAGGACGTCCTCTTGGGATTGGGGACCCTTTTCTGACATAGCATAGACCGAAGACCGAATCAAGCAAATCATCGATAGATTAATCTACTTAATTGGTCATTTTTGAAATTGTACGCCATGTCAGGAAATTAGTGCATCTGTAACACGTCTCACGACAGACACTCTTCTTCCTCCCCTCATCCGTGTTCATCCCTCCATCCGCTCCCATTTGCTGGGAAGGTGAGAGCAGCCACAGGTGTCCTCCGCCAGAGCGAAAACTCAAAGCTTTTATCAAGCTGACGAGGTTCAGACAGCTGTCATCCCCAACGCCATCACCGTTTTCCTTCGAAACGCTATTTTTCGTTTAAAGGCAGGCATTGTGGCCGTGATTGGGCGTCCACGGCTCGCTACGTGATGGCTGGAACGATCGGATTCTCACAAAAAAGGAACAGATCTTTGTCAAAGTGACTGATTCCTGGAGAGCTGACATCTGTTTTCTTCTCGTTTATCTTCTAACCACCTTTAGGATGGGTGTTTTTTTTAGTGTGTGTGTGTGTGTGGGGG
>NC_048417.1:28035943-28056513 GCF_013103735.1 Etheostoma cragini | reverse complement strand
TGTGTGTGTGTGTGTGTGTGTGTGTGTGTGTGTGTGTGTGTGTGTTTGTTGGTGGGGTCATTCTCACAGGCAGTAAAGTAGTAAAGCGCAAACAACAATGAGGTTTAATCGACACAGCCGTGAGCCCTGTGGAGTTTTTTTTTTTTTGTTCTTTTTTTTTGATGGACACACACACACACACACACACACACTTAGTACACACAGAGTAAGCGAGAGAGAGAGCTGTTTCTTTCTCCTCAACCCCCGGACTACACACACAAAGGCATCTGACTGGCCCGCAGCCTTCACATTTCTAACATTCATCCCTCCATGAATAGGCAAAAGAGGGAGACTAACGCAAAACCCAAAGAGGGACGCCGAGACAGGGACAAGTCGGGCTGTCGAGCGTATTGCTGACCGGCTACATCAAGATCTTCCCGCTGCTCGGTCCTGATCCCAGACTCTAATCAACAGTAGACCTGCAACTACTACTAAAAAATGTCCAAAAAGTGGTGAAAAAAAGTGGATTTTGGTCCCCAAAGCCCAAGGCAAAGTCCTCAAATGTCTTGTTATGTCCAAATAAAACTCAAAGATATTCCAATTACTGTCCCAGAGGAAAGAAGAAACTAGAAGATATTCACATTATTAAACACATTGTTCATGGATATATTTAATAACTGATTGAGTCATCTTTGCAGCCTTAAAGAATGAAGAAGATAGGAATTGTTGTCATGGGTATTTTTTGACTTTTACGAGTGAAGAAAGCAGGAAATATTCACTTTAAAGTCACGCCAGTTTGACTTTCTTATTTTTTTACATAAAAAAACAAATGATCAGAATAGAGGGTGATTAGTTGAACTGTTGGCCACAAATTGATTCGTTAATTCATCTTTGCAGCTTTAATTTAATTAATTAGTGAGTAAAAAGGAAAAAAGTGGAGATTGATGTCGGCCAGAGGAGTGGAACTACAAACCGAAGGGGTTGTTGCTCAACTCCCAGAAGGCCGTTCGCTCACGCAATGATATCACTCGGTGGCCTTTAACCTCTGAACTCCTCGCCCAGACACAACGGCGAGAGTGTGCACACGCACGCACTAACGCCCGCTGCGTTTGAGGCCGCCCGAGGCCTCTACTCGCTCCGAGGGTGGGACGCATTTTCCCTTTTTTTTCTGGTTTTGTCCTCCTTTTTGAGCCAAAAGATGAAATGACATACTAATTTGCAGGAGCTGCAGCTCCAAGATGGAGGCTCCATGTTTTGTGAGAAGGGCATTTATGACTTGATAGAAATAACAAAGTGAAGTCCATACGTAAATGGTCATAAGGTGCTGTGAGTTGCCATTTTATATTCCCCCCACACGTCTGATTCAAGCATTCCCAGAACCGCTTGGGGGTCACTTTCTCTCTAATAAGACCAAATGGTCATCAAATGGCAGCATACAGCAGGAGATGACACGTAACAACTCACTAGATCAGGAGGGAAATGAGACACGCCATTTGGGCTAGGTGTGCAACCTCGACCCTTATTAACCTTTAAACCTAGAGCTGGGCGATAGAAATCAAATATCACGATATTTTTTAGCAATATTGTAGGTTTGACTTGTTGGGCTTCCACCTTATATTTACACAATGAGAGTAAAGGCAAATAATAGAAAGGCTACAGTCTGGTTAGTTCAGAAAATGACATCACTTTACTGTAATGCAGCCTTCAAAACCAGGAAAAGACAGTTTGTGTCGTGTAGGTTATTTAAAATCGAAGACGATATCTAGCGTCGCATGTCGATACAATATCGATTTATTCAGCCCTGTTTATTTTGTTGTGCCCTTCTTTTAAAACTAAAATATAAAGGAGTGCGTCATTGGGTGCGCAGTGTGGACTGAGACGCGTTGGGACCCAGATCAAGGGGCTGGAAAGGCCGGGCGTGCTGCGTTCGGAGCCCCAGCGCTCTGTCCCGCAGACAGCCGGGCCCCAAACAGTCCCACACGGGCCATGGGCCGTGCAACTACAGACACCTGTTAGACCGTCTCAACTGGGTCTCAGTGAGGGGACAAAGCAGACAGAGAGGGTCTTTCTGGCTGACCCGGAGCCAAAAAACTGAAAAGCGGAATTATTGGTCGAGTTGGACTTTGGCCGTGACTAAACGGCGACAAAGAGGGGCGCCCCCCGCCGGGCAGAGCGCAGGGGAGGAAGGGGGAGGACGGGGGAGAAAGACACCTCTATTTTATTTGCAGAAAAGAGTTCAACCGCCGTTCTGGGTCTGTTGGAATATTTAGGAGGCGCAGGGTTGTTGGAGATGGGATTTGACATAGAGACAGGCCGGAATGCGAGTACGTAGAGGGTTTTGGTCCGCGTGAGTTCCCTCATAATCCCCTACCCATGGTCTTAGTTAAAGCACTATTTTTTAAAAACATACACGCGCTGTGTGGACGGGACATCCCGGGATTGGACACCCGAATGCAGCCAGGTCCACGGTTGCGACGCTTATGTATTTTTTTATAATTTTTTCAACACCCAGGCTCCACACAGGCCTGCAAATGGAGACCAGAGCAGACTGGAGTCCCCCCATGCACTATATACATAGTCAAAGTTTTTTTATTATATCGCATTTCAACCATATATCCCATTATAATCCGCCCTCCAATTTGGCTCGTTGATCACTTAGCGTAATGATTTTGATTCTATCCACACACACACACACACACACACACGCCGTGTTTGGGACCCGCAGCAGAGCGCCAGAGGCCCGCTGCTGCGTCCCCAGCCTTGAACACACCACACTCATTCCTCTTCGATCTCTCTCGTGAATATGATCTTCATCGCGGAGGATTCAAATCCAATATTCGACCCAGTGAGCCTGCTAATGAGCTCGATGCCGCTTCAGAGCTCTGCTGTTTTAATCGATCCGGACCTGTTACAGTCGGGTAGGAATCTGAATAGTCCCAAGTTAGTGTTGACTGGAGCGCAGTTACCATCCAAATGAATGTCCTTCCCAACCCAAAATGCGCCAAATGTCCGACTAACACCGCCATTAAATATAATAACAGACGAATCGCGCAAACTACACATACATGTGTCCTTGTGAGGCGGGTTTGCGTGCCGCTGAGTGCGCCATAACGCACGGCCGAGCGGCCCTCTGTGCGTAAATACCCCCCCAACGGCGACAAGACCCAAACAGTAAACGTGGAAGCAACGAGCAGATCTAGACACAGTCCCCCTTGTCTTGACAGGTGGTTTGGATGATGGCTTTATCATTTGGAGTCGTCGTAGTTCTCCCCGGTCACCCGCGGTGAGCCAACCAAACTCCGGGCAGAAAATGTGGGATTTAAGCCGCGGAGCGCGTACGAAACACCATCCATTTAGCTTGCTGTTGTTTTACGACGGATCGTTACGGTTTTCTGGGGAACCAACATAAGCTGAATCTTTATTTTTGATAAAAGGAATCTTACTTTCGAGACCGGATTCCAACAGATCGCTATGACAGGGGAATATAAATTCAAATTTGAAATCACGCCACTCTGAGAGCTCTTTGTTCCACTCGACGTATGCTGAATTGAAGCGTTGTTTCCGGATTTTACGCGTAGCCTTAGCGACACGGGTGGCCGGTACGCCAGCGTTAAAATGCCCGATTTTTCAACGGAGTCCGGCGTGAACTGGTCTCGGCACGGGAGTGCGTACATACGGCGCTGTAAGGGGGGCCGGTAGCCTACAGCGCGCGCGGCTTGTGCTCCACTTACTTGGTATTTGTTGTGTTCCAGTAGATGGACTCCAGGATGAGCGCCCGGCACAGGTCCACTTTGAAGGCAATAAAGAGAACTCCAAAATAATATCTCCACATCGAGTCCCCCATGGTTAGCCCTGCGCGCCTCCGGGCGGGGTGCAAAATCCTTCTCACACACACACACACACACACACAAAATAACCAAATATGTCCACGACACCAAAAATAAAGCGCTCCAGAAAAAAAGGCTGACCGCGGCGATTTCTTCACCTTATATCCCGGTCCAGTGGGGATGCGCACGGACCACAGACCCCCGATCACGCGTAGCCTACCAGAGCATCTTCCGATGAGAGACCTGCTCCAAAAAAAAACCAAAAGGCGCAGTGGAGTTCACTCGGCGGACTGTGGCTTTATATTCTCCCCGGCTCAGAGCTGTGATACATCCCTCAGAGAGAAGAAGAAGTGCCGGTGTCCGCTGTGGGCCGGGCGGCGGATGGAAATCAACACGAATATAAATCCCCCTGCGTTGTTATAGTCCGGCAGTCCCGAGCAGCAGCGGCGTAGCAGAGTGCACTGATGTCTGGTGGAGGAATGGAGAGAAAGAGAGAGAGAGAGAGCGAGAGAGATCCCCTTTCAGCCGGCGCTCAGACACAAACTGTGGGTGACAGCAGCAGGAAAATGAGCAGGTCGGATGGTCAAAATGAAGAAAATGACCAAATATGAGAATGAAAGAAATCAAAGGAGCTGGAATGGAAGTTCTCATACTAGAAGGGTTCCAACCCTCCCCCCCCCCCCAACAAAAGTGCTGCGGCGGTTCTGGTGCAAATCCGTCCCCGAAACGGACGCGCACAACGCAGGGTACGGTGTTGCCTCGGCACTGCTCCGAAACCTGGATGGGAAGTAACTGCGAGGGGACCGCGACTGGGAATATTTGGTGGAGCTGGTTTGGCCCCGGCCCCGCCCCCCGCCGCCGCTGATTGGTCCCTCGGCAGAGAAGTCAGGATGAGCCGGGCTGTCAGTCAAGGCAGGGCGACTGGTTCAGTGCGGGGACTAGTGGTGAGCACCACATCACAGTGGAACCCTGGGCAGGTCTATGGATCTAATTCTAACATGATAAAAGTGTGATTTTATACATCCAATGAGTACAAAAATACACAAAACGAATATAAAGGCGACTTCACAGTTAGAGCATCTGTGATAGGCTGACATTATTGCCTCTTAAATAAATTGCCAAGTTAACTGGACAGACCAGACTTCATGTAAATTAGTCGTGTTTTTAGTCTTTACGCATTATGGCCCTCAATGCGCAAATTACGCACGTCTGGTGCGTTTGTAGTGTGTGTGGATAGCTCTGTAATGAACACAAGGGGAAAACATTTGCTCCCATAAGGCTCTCACACAGGGACTGTATGGAGGAGTCACACTACAGCCCCCAATGTGTCTCCATCCACGGCGCTTTGGCGCACTTGGAGCTTTTTGGAAAGGCAAGAGCGCCCACTAGCGGAAAGTCCGCTCCAGAGACAGGGCAGTCAGAAAGAGTCAAATCATGATGAATATTACATCTAAATGACTTCAAAATCGCAGAATAGGGTGTATTAATTTATTGCAACCTCCCCCCCCCCCCATATATAAAGATATATTGTGTCCAAACACAGAGGTTGACGCAGTTTAAAATGGATGTTCCATAAAACACTTTGAAGAAGTTCCAAGAGGTTTTCCATCTGTTTTTATTTTTATTTGGTAGTTATGAAGTTATCCCTGATCAACTAAACGACCCTGTTATTATTACATGTACTTATTGTGTTTTATAATTGCTTCCCGAACTATTCCAACATTATTTTAACATTAAGGACGTAACAATCGCTTCAAAGCCCGTGCGTAAAATGGCGCACACACACACTTTCTCAAGCTTTTGGCCATTGGCCTCTAATTAAACGAGCACACACGCGCACACCTCTGCCAGCCGTGGAATCCAGGTGTGAAGTTTTGACACTTTTTTTACAAGTTAATTTGATCAGGGGTCGGGGTCTGGGTGTTTTTGCAGGTCCGCGCGGCCCGCTGTGGATTGCGGCTGTTTGCTCAGCTTTTAATCAGGGGGATGATAAGAGAGGAGTCCGAGTCCTCGGCTCTCTTTCCCGGGCTGGAATCAACACGGAGACGGCGTGTTGATTGGAGCAGCGTGAATATTAGACTAATCGAATTCAAATGCAAAGGTCAAAGGAAAGGAAACGAGTGGATTAGATTAACGAGACTGGCACGGGCCCACTTATCTAAATAGACCGAGGGAAATCCCGAAAGTATGTCTACATGATATGATATGAGAATTTATTTCCCAAGTGGCCCATCTCATGGGAATTACATGACACCAAAACCAAAGTCATTTCACCCACAGCTTCTGGGCTTAAGTCCACGCGCAACGTAGCCTAGGGTACTCTATTGCACAAATTAATAAACAAGGACAAATATATACAGACCCCAAAATATGTATTACAGGAAAATGTGAGAGAAGCATCGACACAAAGCCCATGCTTGTTCTAAAACTACAACCAAAGCCTTCCTCATTTTCTTATATTATATATTAAATCATAATAATATGGACAACACCAAGTGAAATTAACTTCATTTTCACGTAAATTGCACAGTACAGTTGTTTCTTTTCAGACAGATGTGGTGGTTTTCTCCACATCTGCAGCCTAAATATTAATAGTACTACGTGTACTAGTATTAATACCCAGGTGGTGTATTTACTGCATCGTGAACTGCTCCGGAAGTTTCTTAATGTCTCTGGCTCAAAGTGTCTTAATTTCACCCGAAGTTGTGTTGTCTTTACATGTCTCATTAGAGTGTGTGTGTGTGTGTGTGTGTGTGTGTGTGTGTTAAAAAAAATTTAAATTTTAAATCTCTTCCTTCCTGCCTTCAAAAACAACTCGTTCAACCCGTCGGAGCGTCTTTCCTTGACACACACACACACACACACACACACACACACACACACACACACACGTCTATAACTATTGTTGTTGCAACAATGTTAAATCCTAAAGTCCATTAAAGGAAAATTCTACCGATGACAGACTCATTTCATCGCAAAAAGTTATAGACGCGCACAGTTTGCGTTAAAAATAAAATTAAAAATAACTTCAGCAATGGTAATAATAATAATAATAATAATATCAATAATATTAACCATGAAGCCTAGATTGCTTATAGCTCAAACTATCCACGCTTATTTGACTTTGTCTTTGAAGGAAACTTTTTATTTCCAAATACCACACATGCTTTATATTTCTCTCAAGAATTAGTGTGTGTGTGTGTGTGTGTGTGTGTGTGTGTGTGTGTGTGTGTGTGTGTGTGTGTGTGTGTGTTTGTACACCAACTAACATTCCCCCTTGTTTGAGTTAGTGGACTCGAGCGCAGTGAGCGCAGCAGCGGGACAGAGGCACACAGGCCTCCGGGGGAGCAGCGCACCGGAGCGGGCTGGGCTGAGGCAGTGGGCCGGTGTCCGGAGGAGCAGCGCACCGGAGCGGGCTGGGCTGAGGCAGTGGGCCGGTGTCCGGGGGAGCAGCGCGCCGGAGCGGGCTGGGCTGAGGCAGTGGGCCGGTGTCCGGGGGACTCCGGTTCTCTTCAGCGGAAGACTCACGGGTGGTGTTAAGACACGAATGTACACATGAAGGCGTCGTTATGTGATACGGGAGAGATGGAAACACTGAATTCTATTAACCCGACATTAATAGGCCTATCTTCATCAGTCACTGCTTCACTCGCTAACCCAGTTTACCGTCTCCAGACCCGGTAGAGGGTCCGCTCGAGTCCTGGGAAGAACCGGAGGACGAGGCCGCGCTCGGTTGGGACTCATTCAGTCTTTGTCGCACGGGCTCGGCCTTCACTTGCTGGAAACAAAGCAGCAGTGGTAGGATAGAAGTATTCAGTACTAGTACAAGTACTAATAGGCCTACCACACTGGAAAAAAAAAATAACTTACAAAAGTCCCGCATTTAAAATGTTACTTAAGTAAAAGTATGAGTATCAATAGGGAAACTGAGCCTACTTAAAGTACTCAAAAGTAATCACTCTGTATGTGTTGAGTAGATCAATTCATAATTAAACATAGTATTTGATAAGCTACATCTTAACCCTGGTGTTGTCCTGGGACCCTCCTACATATGGAATTATACCTAATATTTGTGTTAAAAAAGCAGAAATTATGAAGTATTTTGCCTTATAGGTCAAATTAGAGGAATGAAAGGGATTGTATTTGCAAAGAGCGTTAAAAGGAATCCAATCCATTTTTTGTGGTAATTTGGTTAAAAAGAAACTCCTATTTCTGATTTTTTTTGAAAGGGGGGTAGATTTGACCCGAGGACAACAGGAGGGTTATCGAGTAAATTAACTAAAGATTTCAGATTCATTTAGTGGAGTAAAAAGTAAAATATAAGTCCGGCACAGCTATGTGGTATAACCCGCTGGCACACACACACACACACACACACACAAAGTAGAGGCATTCAAAAGGATTTATTGAACTGTTCAGTCCCTTGATAATTGGGGGAAATTACATGACAAAATCAGAATCCCACAATATAACAAAAAGTTATTATACCCACCTGGTCAGCCCATCTCTCTCACACACACACACACACACACACACACACACACACACACACACACACACACACACACATGCAGACGCACGCGCACACACACACGCTGACCTCACACCTTATCTTACCTGAACTTGTCCATCCTACACGAATCAAGACTTACCAAGTGAGGCGCCTTGCCAAAATTTGTTTACTACAACCAAACCCGGGGACAGAAGGACAGAACACGGACTGTATGGTCCGGGTTTTGCGTATGACCCACTGCTTTTTTTCCCCAATGAGTCCGATAAAACAAAACTTAACCATTTATGTGACTTTTGGTTTACCCCCCCAATCGCGGATCAATTTCATGACATTTTGTACTGGAGGAGTTCACATCACAGCAAGGCTAATAAAATTACATCATACAGGACATGTCGTCTCTCTCCTCCATCGCCCTCAGGCCCCCCTTATCGTAGACGAGACACAGATCCCGTTGTGGGGTTTGCGGTTCGGTCATGGGCAGCTTGGAAGCGGAGGTCAATATTCGCCTACGCTGCAGCAACGTCAAAGGTAACGCAAGCAGTACATTTTCGGCTGGAGGAAGAAATGATCCACATGGGCAGACGGAGCGAAGCACAGAGAAGAGTACTTTGTAGATGGAGTAATGGTGGGGGGAAGACAGAAACCTGTCGGCCGGGCAGGACGTTGACTGGGCTTTTAAAGGCTGGGCTGGGATTTGTTAACACAGCGTTAGCCACCTTAGGATCCAATTCTTTTTTTTCTTTTTTTTTTATGAAAACCGGAAAGCTGGAAAACCACAGGCCAACTCCCAAGCTGCCCATGAGCTTTTACAGTAGACTGGAACTAGACAAAAGTCACGCATACTCTTCTATGTCAGGGACTGGCGTTCTATTGCAGTTTGCTGGCTGTGAAGACATGTAGGAGCACGGGCACACAGTCGCTCGCCGTTACACCAGAGTTAAGACTTACAGGAGGGGGGGGGCAAAGGGGACATGTTATAGCATTCTACATCAAAAAGTTCAAGTTCCCCAAACAAAAATAAAAAAAAAATTTAAATGAAACCGGGGTGAAAGAAAAAAGCACAAATAAGAGTCATCTGTGCGGTGCGGAGGAGGAAGGGCAAGGGCGGAGAGCTGCCTTTCCCCTCCAGGCCGGGAGGGACAACGTGGGCCTTTCACAGGGACCGGGGACTCACAGCGGGTCACCCCCCCCTTTTCCTCGGCCTTCCTTCAGCACTTCCAAAACGAAGCGAGCGTTCCACGGAGGAGGAGGAGGAGGAGGAGGAGTGGGGCCGAATGATGAGGAGGGAGAGCCGGATGGAGACGAAGGCTGGGCGGGACACGTGAGGGAAGGGGCGGGGCGCGGCGGGGGGGGGGGGGGGGGGGGGGGGGGGAGCAGTCTCATTCGGTGGCCTTCAGGGAGAAGGACAGCTTGGGCCGGGACTTGCCCTTGCCGAGGATGATTTTCTGCTCCTCCTTTTGCTGCTTTTGACGGTCCTGCTCCAGCTTCATGCGCTCCTCGTGAATCTTTCTCTGCTCCTCTACAATACGCAACTGCTCCTCGGCCTGTTGGGGACACACACACACACACACACACACACACACACACACACACACACACACACACGGTCAGACGACAACAAGCTAAGGGCCCGTAAACCCTTTTAACATTCAGCAGGGCTGGACTGATAATTGTGATTGATGTGATTATTTATCGGCTGTAAATGGAATCCCGCCGTGAAAGACAAAAAGTCGAAAATAATATAGTAGTCCACAATTAAAATAGTGGTCCCGCCCAATTCATGATTTGGTCTATGTAAAAAAAGACCTCAGATACAGTATTAGGGACCCATAAGGTCTATATGAAGAGACTTAAGATACAGTATTAGGGGACCACTAAGGTCTATATAAAGAGACTTCAGATACAGTATTAGGGACCACTAAGGTCTATATAAACAGCAGAAAGAAGCAGAGCGGGGCGTACCAGTCTGGCCTGAGCGTCGGCGATCTTGCGGTTATTCTCCTCCAGGATTTTTTCCAGCTCCTCCCGCTTAGATTTTTCTTCCTCCTAGATGGGCGACACGGTTCCATGTAAGCGCACGAACGGGCTACAGCCACAAGGCACTTTACGTACGTACGTACGTACACACACACACACACACACACACGCACGCTTGCCCTCTAATTGTCACACGCACGCACACACACCTAACTCATTACACTGCAGAGAAGTTTGCTTAGCCTCTCACACATGACCACACTGTGGCATTCTCTGCAGTCGGGCTACATCATCATTATTATTATTATTTTTAAATACAAAGAGGGGGCAAAAAGCATACAGAGACTGTGGGGGGGGGGGGGAATGAACCCGCTAGTTATTTTCCCTCCCTCTCCTGCTGATAGTACCCTCCTAGAAAAATTAAAAAGCTAAGCCACACAATAGCGTAAGACGTTAAAAATTATAAATTATATCAAATAATTCAAAAGGGGGGGGGGGGGAGACCCCACTCATGACACTCACAAATAGAAGACAGATGTAAATTGGCAAACAGTGCAGTCTAGAAGAAAATACAATTTGTTTCTCTAAACATAATTATAATCAAGAGAAGAAAAAAGGATACAAATAAGGAGGGAATAGTTTTGGCTCACCAATGCACGTATACCTACGCATTTTCCTTGCCTGTGTACCTACACAACTGGTGAAAGCATTCGGCATTAAACGGTTGAATATTTACTGTCCCGTCCGGACTGTGTGGCCCCCCTGCAGAGACAGAGAAGCGCTCCTGGGGTGGGTGGGCTGGTGGGTTTGGGAGGTGGGGGTGGGGGGGGGGGATCGGCCATACCGCGCCTGCGGCATTCCTCTTTATAACTGATCTCTGTACTGCTCAGCCTGCGCCTGCAGCCACAGCTCGCATTCTGGTTTTTTTTTTTTTTATAGTTTTCCTTTCTTTAGAGTGGCTCAGTCCCCTCTGAGACGATAGCAGAGCGAAGGAGTGGACGGTACAAAGAGGTGTCTGCGTGTGTGTGTGTGTGTGTTCGAGGAGACCGGACCCCGGTACACTCACAGTACAGGACACGAGTCACGGGGAGCTGAAAGGCTGCAGGCCAGCTCGGGTCAAGTGCTAGTTAGGAGGATGGTGAGTCGTGTTTCCAAAATCAAAAACAATACAACACAGATGGATTTACAATTAACAATATTTTAAAATGAGCAGCAACCCTATAGGAGAAGCAAGTCATGAGTACAAAACACAGTACATTTGGTGTTCTAGGGAGAGAGAAAAAAAAAAAACTGTATAACATGTATGTATTGTTAGAAAAAGTATATATATTAACAGACAAAAAAAAAGGTTAGGCCAGAGATAGTTAACCTTGTCAAACAGGAAACAGGAAATGTGGCGGTCCGTCATTATGTATCCACGAGCTGATGCCGTCTAACAGAAGATTTTCAAAACAAGGGTTGTTAACAGAGAAGGTAAGGGGGTGGTTAAAATGTTTGGAATTAATGTAAGAACCTGTACAGGACAAACTGTGGGTGAATTAAACAGAAGGGGATTAACATTTCCACACATCAAGTTGGATTTAACCTCCACTCATCTAGAAGCCGTGGCTCTGTAGGCATCTGGATCGAGCTTCTTCAGCCTCTACAGGACTCTGAGGCTGGCTTGGATTTGGGCGAGAGGCCCCTGGCTAGTTCTACCGGTCGCGTCGGTGTAAGTGTCTCAGAGCAGAGTGGGAGAATTAGAAGTGGTAGGAGAGGGGCGACAGAATAAGTCCACGTAGGTCAAGGAGACCTGCTCGGACTACATTTCTCCCCCTATTAGTACCGAGCCACTGGCTGCTCCCTAGGCCAGTCGGGGTCACTAGGCTTCGGCTGCCCTTCTCATTCATCACCATTATTACTGTAGTATAAACAGAGGCCCTTTCCTTAATGAAGCCTGGGAGCTGGCCCACAGACAGAGGTCTACCTTTCCTCTCTGAGACACAAAGGGAGAGATCCTAGCTTTGAAGAGGCCTGAGATTACACGATTGGGCTTCTTCTTAGAACTCAAACTACTATTTTTCAAAAGAGTTCCTATTAAACTGGCCAGTGACGTACAGAAACGGTGGCTATGAAACAGAAGGGTCATCCTTAAAAAAAAAGAGCCCTTTATTACGGATTTTAGCAAATATGAAAAGGTAAAGTTCAAGCCAAACCAGGGACAAGATGATGGGAAAGAATATAGCCAGTCAATGTTTGTAACCCTGCCATGGCAAAACTTTCACTGGCAAGTAGGCCTGCGCGATACTGGAAAAAGCTGACACCAAAGCAAGTCAGCGCTGACTAATGTTACTCTTCTGAAGAGGTTTTGGAGAGGGACATCAGGTAGAAATACGCAGGTGGACTAGCATGACAGCATCATGTTCATATAATAATCAATCCAGGCTAACGTGATTGACAGTGACGGCGCGTTACTTCCTCTAAATGTCAGGTTGTGGTCGACTAGCGGGGCCAGCTCGTTAGTCTGATAAACTGATCAGACCCGCGTGTCACGCGCACTAGCAACACACTGTATCCAAGAACAGTTAAATCAGTGGAGATGACGTTAGATCAGACACAGACTTCTGTAGTGGATTAGGGTTACGTTTCCAGCGTTGCGGCTCCGAACCGTAACGTTACTTGGGACGGACCCCTTGTTTCTTTAAGCTAACTATATTAGCTTTAGCCTGGCTGGTAGCAGCTTTCTGCTAGTATCTCTAGGCTAACTATATTAGCTTCAGCCTGGCTGGTAGCAGCACAACATTGTTCAGTCATAATTAGGATTGATGCATAGATGAACTTTTTCCTCTACACCTCAGAAGATATACATAACCGCGGGGAATACGTGATCACTTGGGAGGTGGCGGCGGTCCACTTAGTGATTGGTCAAGAGACTGCCTGACTGGTATAGTCCCTCTTGCTCTATATATTAGGTTTTGTACGTTGTATGCAGACACGTTCATGGTTCTGTTTTGTTACCATTAAATACATCATTTCCCTGCAGTACGACCACTTCCGGGCTATCCTCCCTGCAGTGAAACTTGTACCATGGCCACATTACATTGTGAAATATAAACCGAGACGTCCCGCCACCGTCCCCACACGTCCCGTAGAAAAGGCACCAGTCTGAGCAGGTGACCGGGGGGGAGACGGGGACAGGTGTTTTGGGGGGGGGGGGCTTGGGGAGGTATGGAGGGAATGGTGGGGCTGCGTTCCAAACGACCGAGCGTTACCTCTCTGGCCTTCTGTGCGGCCAACTCCGCCTGCCGTTGTTTCTCCAGCTCCTCCAGCAGCTGCCGCTCCATGATGCGCTTGGCCTCCTCGACGCGCCGCAGCACCTCCCGCTCGATCTCGTCCTTGCGCTTCTCCAGCTCCTCCTCCACCCGCTTGGCCACCAGCTCCTCCACCCGCCGCGCCGTCTCCTCCTCGATCAGCTTCTCCTCAATCTCCTGCTGCCGGCTGGAGGACGGAGGGGAAGAAACGTGTGAGAGGGGGAACGAGAGCGGACACACAGAACAGGGACGGTTTACAGGACAACAGGGACGGAACCCATTTATCCTGAAGCTGACCTGCTCCCATACCAAAGACATACTCCACGTAGGGCAGTTTACCAGATTTTATACTTTTTAGACACTAATCAAATTGTATTTTTGCAGAATGCTGAAAAGAACTAAGTACATTTGATCTCTGTTTATTTATAGCAAGACATATCACCATATTCAACAATACTACCGCAGGTCCAGGTATTCCAAACATGTGGAAAGTTGGCTTACTAGAGCAGTCCACTACACCTGTAGGAAAGGACATGCCTGTCCCCAACAGCAGCAAACTGTTGAATGCAGGTGGAGGTCACCTGTCATCCTGTTTACCTATGGAAAATGCTTTTTGTCTCCACTCTGACCAGGAAGCTCTTAGGAGTTGGTGGGTGCGTTGTCACGTTGCTTCTGGCACAACTGTAAACACCCAACCTGCCCGGCCTGGATCGGATTTCATGTTGTCAGCCACTGGGCAACAAGAGGGCTGACCAGAAGTCTCTGTGTCCTGATATTTACATGTGTATACCTGGTTGAGTAGCCCTGTGGCCATAAGGCAGTTAAAAAGGCAGCCAGGAAGCCAGGTGTGAGGCAGCAGCTCAGATCTCAGGTGTCTGTGAGCCTCTGGCTACCACCGACACCGTCACAACAGCAGCACCCTTGTCCAACAGATCCCGCCGGCAGACAATAAACGGGCTGTTGTCATGATGTGTGGCGACCACTGCGGTGCTCTAAGACGCAGGGTAGTGACAGTTCGCACGTTTACATGCACAGCAGTAACGCCAGTTCTCTCAGTAAACGTGAGCGGGGAAGGAATGGGAACAGTGATGGAGTACCACTACCTCCGGTAGAGCTTGTACTAGCATTTTCTTCCAATTGAACTATGTCAAACTGACATCGACAGGCCACTAAATTTGTAAAAACGTAATGGTTCGTTCCCACTCTTGTCCCAGCGTAGGAAAGCACTTCTACCAAGAGCTAATCATGTTTGTGATGGGCTGCCTAACGTTAACAATCGTAGAGAAAGGTAAAGAAATAAAAAATACTGTGAAGCAGCAACATGCCCCCTGCTGCCATCTATGGACGTTCAAACACTAGTCGTACATTAAGCTAACTGACAAGCTTACATGCTAATTATGTGACTAATATACACACTGAATGCATGCTTCCCCATGCATTCAGTACATATATTAGTTGAGGTCTACTTAGTAGTAAATATGAGCACAAAGTCATTGTTTTCCCATGTACGGTTGCAGCCAACTAATAATTGTCATACGGCTCATCGCACTGATCTAATTTTCCATATACATGTTCAAGGATGGGTTAGGATTAGAGGGCAAGGGTCTTAAAATTGCTTATTAAAAAATCATACATGCACCCAAAACCCATTCAGAGGTAGATTTATGGCATAAAACTGTTTTTCTGTTTGGTATTGATAATCAATAAGTTACTTACACATTTATCGAAACTGAGACTGGATGATGGTATAAACCACAGAGCCATTGGTTGACAATGTACACAGCACCACTGCAATGGTAATGCAGACGGTGAAGTTATATATCCTAATTCAAGTACAAAAACAAAACGTTAAGTTAGCTTAAATTCAAAATGGCTTCTTGATAAAATTTTAGATAAATATGAGCTGCAGTCCAGCTGAAAAGGTGAGCCGGCCCCTGCGTAGCAGCTGTCTGATCCGACAGGGATGATAGTCGAGGCCCTGTAGAGCCTAGCTGACGTTAGCATGCTATGGCGGCTAGTTAGCTTGCTAACGCTAACTAGCTAGCTAGCTAGATAGCTATACAACTGACTGCAGCTAGTTAGCATTTAGCTTAGCACATATTGTTGCAGTTCAATACGGACGTTGTGTAACGTTTTAGGTGGGTCTAAAATGTACGTACATCTTCCTTTGTCTTTCCATTTCGGCCCTTCTTTCCTCTTCCTCCTTCCTCGCCTTCTCGTCTAGAGCATTTCTCTTGCTCAGCGTCCTGCCGAAGATGTCGATGCGCTCCGGCGGCGAGGCTGCTCTTTCTCTGCGGGACGAAGCTGTAGTAGACCGGGAACGAGAACGAGATTCTCTGCGACGGTTCCTTTTCGATTCTCGGGACTTGGACCGCTTCTTGGACCTCTCCCGGTCTTTGGAACGCGACCGGCTCCGCTTCTTGCTGTGCTTGCTGCTTTTGGAGTGTTTTGACCGGGAAGAGCTGCGACTCCGAGATCGGCCCATGTCGACCACCTCCACTAGTCGAGCGCCTACAACAAACTACTGTGTCTTGTGTCCGATATATGCCCAATATCTGGAATTCCGGTCCACCCGCTCCTCTTTAACTTATTATTTGCAATAACTGACCAAGTGGATTTACTTCAATGAGTCTATTTTGGGGAAATAATCATGCAAAAGTAGTTGTTATTTGCCCTACTAACTCTCCATAAAGAAAGATGGCGGTTTGTCGAGTTCGTTGTTTCCCAGCAGCCAGCGCGGCGTTCGGTATTTTCCGGTGGTCTTCGGGATTATCCTCAAATATGCTGCATTTCTAAATCAAATGTACAGTCTCCAAACTTGCCTTTACTTGTTCAAGAGAAATGGATTAGATAACATCTAATATATAATGTTTAATTATATACATATGTATACCACATGGTGGTCTACACAGATATGTAAGCGCAGTAGCAAAGCCAAGGTATAAATCTAAAGAATATATATATCAGATATCAGAATATAAATCATATTTGACATGTGGGGGCTTATTGGTGTGCACAAATAACAAATATATATTTATCACAAATTTGTGCATTGTCTAATTGATCAGAAGATGTAGAATTAAAGGACACCCTTTGGCATAATGCAATTTCTTTGATTTGGACAGAGATTCATATGATTTATCCTGTTGGTTTAAGTGCTGTATATAGGTACATTTAATTAGAAAATTGTGCAAAATAAATGTTTTTACTCCTACACCTGCTATAATCCTTCTTTCATTCACTCACGGTAAACTTAATAGGACACGTTCCACATTTCCGCCAACTCTCTTGAAGTTGAGCTTCTTAAAATAATCTGGCTGGAGATGAAAATCCTCCAAAACCAAATCCAGTAGATATATTAGACGCTAAGCTGTTGAGGAAAATGAGCCTCATAAAACGTGTAATCAGTGTTGTATAAATCCCTCGAAAGCAGTACTTGAGTATAAGTACAATTATCTAACTAGAAAATGACTTTAGTAGAAGTTAACGCTACCTTTTAGAACATCACTGGAGCAGAAGTATCAAAAGTCATTTTCTGATATTAACTGTACTTAGCTATTAGGAATAAAAGATAAAAAACTGTAAAAATCTGAATGTAAAGTTTGGGCTAACCAGCTAGCACGTGGCTCATAAGCACAGCTATCGTTAGCGTTAGCCTGCTTTCCCGCTGTTTAGTTTGAGTCAGCGTTCTTTTAGACTGAATCAAGCTGTCAGCTAGCGGTTAGCCGAATTAGCCGTTAGCTAAACTATTGTTAGCTTCCCGGTGGAGGCTAATGGCATCCACTTCACACTACCCGATGTGAGATTTTTTTTTCCCCTCAGATTTAAACAGTTTAAAGCATAATGTGTCATTCTAAAATCTTTTCACTTTGTAAAACTATGATCTGCACAAAAAAAGATACGTCACAATAAAGGGAAGGGAAAAAAACATGATATGAGTACTTTAACTATTTGGCATTTGTACTTCTGTTACATTACAACAATCACAAAACAAGCGGAGCACCAACTCCAACCAACATCAGATCACCAACCAACAGAGGGGGGGGGGAGAATACACACACACACACACACACACACACACACACACAACTTGACAATGACACAGTCCTGCACTAAAAGATTGCCATCCCAGTCTGGGAAAATGAGGCCATTGTGATAACTCTCCCCGGAGTGCTGCGCTCGAAATAAACTGGCATTACTATATTTAAAAACACATAAATCAAATAAAAAGACCAATGAAATCAGCTTTAAAAAGTTCACACCACTCAAGCTAAAATTGAAAGTGCTCCAACTTCAGAAGCATTGGTTTTGTCGTTTGGTTTTTTACTAATTACCTGCAGCTTTAAGCATTTTTGAATCTAATTTTAGTAGAAAGAACTAATTTGTTCACATGGAGTCAAGCTGTGCGGCTTCCGTGGTAGCTCAAGAATACTTGTAGTTGTAGAACTGATAACAGTTGTAAAAAGGGCCTTTGTGTTACGTAACAGTGCACTCATTCACGAGCCTGTAGTGTCAGATTGACTGGGAGCACCGCCACAGAAATACAAATTTGACTCAGAATTAGAGCAAATAGCCTGAAATTGAGGGCAAGTCTAGATTCATCTATCCAGGAACAGCTTCCCCAGTGTAACCCCCCCCCCCTCCTCCCTCCTTCCTCTGCTCCAAGTCAAAGAATCACTTTTCTATGAATTCTGGTTGTTTTATTTTAATCATCCACAAATTCCTGTTTCCCGCAGATGAGAGAAATCACCCTTTAAGTGGCAGATTCTTTTTGTTTTCTATCCCCGCTCGCGTATAATGGGAACGGAGAGGTGCTCAAAGCGCCTTTTGATGAAGAATGGAAAATGTTTCATGAAGGAAAAGAGTTTTAGTGCGGCTCTGGTGGGGGGTTATGGGGGGATTGGAGAAGCAGTTGATGTGTAAATGAAAGAATTTGCAGAGTTTGTCTGCTGGCTCTTGGGTGGTTTTTGCGGGTGAATGTCAAAAGGAGAGGCAATAACACGAGCAAGGGAGATGAAGTTGTTGGAAAGAGTTCAGAGAGCCCGGAGAGCAGGTTTTGTATTTCTCTAATCCATTTTTGAAAGGATGCCATGCAGAGGTAATCTCAGGAGAAACAATTTGGATATGTCACTAATAATCAGGTGTCAGTCAAGGCTTAAAGGTGTCTGTATCACAGGAGCGTAAAGAAAGAGTAAAATCCTTTTTTTAAACGTAAAAACATCTGCATAATTGCGTCCGCTAATGCCTCCAGACTCCATGTAAATAAACAGTCATTTTAGCATCGTAAAATACGTGGCATTCAAAGTCGACAAAAACAGAGAAAACTCTGAAAATCCATTTGGGGTCGTCGTTCCACTTGTCCACTCATCACAACTCTAGTTTTGATGGAATTAAACACATACATTACCAATATACATGTGAAAATATGTTGGCTCCATACACGCTAAAAGTGTTGTTTTTTTAAATGGAGTCTGGTGGGTTTAGCGCTGGCAACTTCAGAGCTGTTTCTGGTTGAATAGAAAGGTCTCAAAGAGGTTTCAAAGCTCTATCTCTGAAGGGTTGCTTTCCAGAATGTCGTCAGACAGTTAGAATATTAATCTGAGCCTGTCGGTGGCTAAATTTGGCACTGTGGCATTTTTAATGGACCAAATTCAAATTTGCCCCATACGGTTACATTGCAGCACAGTCTGTCTACCGGTCACAGGGATCTTGTGTAATACTGGACCAGGGTCATTTCACCTGCTCTCAGTATTGTTAAATACTGTATTTCCATTTACTAGAGTTGTTACCTTTTCAATAAGGTTTGAAAATGACAGCTACCACCTTTAATTTAACATTAATTCAGTTACATTGAAAGACACGGTGACGGTCTCTATGTGTGACTTGTGTTAAAGCTTTGAGTTTTAAAGCTTCCCAATCCAAAGAGATTTGACACATTACTTCTCAGATTTAATGTTATGGTTATGCCTTCATGCCTCACTCTTTTTCTCTGTTTTGTGTTAACAGAGAAATCATCAATAGTCAATGGGCTATAGGTCATTGATAAAAGATAATAAACAATGGACTGGTCACCTTGTATGAAAAAGTAGGGAACTGGGTAGCTGATATTGGGATAAAATAGGCTAGGGTTAGGAACATGGAGTGGCAAGCAACAGCTGATCTGTCTGGACCACATGTTGTAATTTTAGCCCGTCTTAACCCAGAAAACAACCACATGGGTGGATGATGGGTCGAAAAAACAGGACACAGGAGAAAACTGTCATTTTGAAATGAAACAAGGTTTGTGACGCAGTGACATCCCTTAAAATGTCACTAATTTCCACAGTGCAGTGGAGGAAGTTCTAGACTACTACTACTACTACAACATAATGCACTATTAAATGGGATCACACCATTTCCTGTTTACGTGCATCCACCACTGCAACAGTGGTTGCAAAGATGCCGTTACGTTTGAAGGGAGCTTCTATTGATCCCATTGACATCCACTAATTAAGATAAATCTCAGTAATCTCCCCAGTCAACATGATTTCTAACAGCAATCATCCGTCTGGAAATATGACGGTTGCCCCAACCCCTAATCCCTTGAAATTCCTTTTTTAGCACACTGTAAGTCGTTCTAGGTGCGACTCTCTTTGAATGGCTATATATTTTCTCAAAATTCAAATGTCACCTTGGATTATTTCAATGAATTACTACACTCTCGAGCTCAAAGCAGCAGAGCTCAGCCCTCCCGGCTCGAGTTAATCAAAAAGTCCATCCCTTTTTCACATTGTGTGATCAAAGTTGGCCCTCTTCTTTTCACGGGCACTTTTCAGGTCCCCTGACCCTGCCCCGTGGTTGCTCTTCAGGGGGAAAAACACTTAACAAACACAGGATCTCTTTTAAAAAGCCCCGCCACATTGTCACATTGTCATGTTGATGGCCCAGGGGTCCGGGCATAAAGAGCCATTGAGGAAAGCAAGCTCCCCCCCCCCCCCCCCCCCC
>NC_048417.1:28033046-28035824 GCF_013103735.1 Etheostoma cragini | reverse complement strand
GGGGGGGGGGGGGGTGGAGGTAAAGGAGGGCAGTGGAGTGGAGAGTATGCCCGGGCTGCAGCACTGGCCACTGGGGAACACACACCAACCATTAGCCTCCCTTTAGAGCTCCCATTCCCAGAATACAATATACATTAAATAGTAAAAAAGAACAAATATTTGAATGCAAAAAATGTGCAACTGCTTAAATAGTAATGATAAAGAGGCTTTCAGCTGAAATTGCAATCAGCAGAGTTTGACAGTCTGAGATCTATTCTGTGTGTCTATTGTGGGTCAGCAACAAAGCGCTGTAAATCCACAGTGTTGGGCACGTGCACGGAGCTAAATATCCCATTTACTTTGACATAAATGCTTATTACGGTTACTTATCGCTGGCAATTCATAGCCAGGGTTTCATCCTTGCAGAAGAATACATTGCGTCTCATGTTAAATGCTGTACTTTACTCAAAGCACTTTTACAGGAAGCATCATCAGCAACACATCTTATATCTATCTTATACAGTCGTCTCATGCAGCTTTAAAGTCAGTTTTTTTCCAAACACACGATATATGTTAGAAAATATGTTGGAAACGTGAAAAAACTTGAAGCTGGGAATTAATTACAGAGGTTATCAGATATGGAATATTCTCTCCTCTAGCCTTCAAAGAATCTGTGAAAATGATTTTGCTGTATCAGTGGCTTGAGATATCTCCTGTCTTCTTCCAATTACTTTACTCTCTTTCATCATTCTTTTTTTCCCCTCATCATTTATATATCTTAAGATTATTTTGGGGCGTTTCTGCTTTTAATGGACAGGACAGCTAGGGGAGAAAGGGGGAAAGACATGCAGGAAATTGTCACGGGGCGGATTCGAACCCTCGACCTCTGGGTCGAGAAATAAGCCTCAGCATATGTTGTTTTTTACATGGGGGGACAAAAAGGACAGTCGTCATGGAAACATGAATTGGACGTATGACAGGGGATGGGAAGATTGGCATCCAGGTGACAGTAGTCCGATCCAATGGAAATCATTGTCAGCTTAACAGCACCCTCCATGTAGCCCCGCCCCTGCTGCTGTCTGATTCCCTTCATCGCCACACACTGTCTACTGTGTGACCCCAACAGCCTCCACTGAACCGCCGACCAGATGTCCACCTTCTGACTGACCATTACTCAGGAACAGCTCAATTCAAAACCACGAGCCCCCCCCCCCCATTCACTACGACCACCGTGTGCCAAATGTCTTCATCTTGATGATTTGTTCGCGTCAAGGCCGGTGAAGAGCTCCAGTCCGCCTCGCGTGTGACGCCCATGTCCCCTTCCCCTTGAGGAGATGTAATTAAGTGTTAGAGGAGCTTCAGAGATGACCTCTGGGACAAAGAGGGACCCTGGCTGTCACCACCAGGTCTACGGGACAAGCGTTGGTCAGCGCCGGGGATCATCTTTCTCGGGAGGGGTTGGCCGAGAAGAGAGAGAGGGGGACAGGTGATTCTGACAGGCCAAAATGGAGGGGTCAAGGGTCGGGGTTTGAAGTATTGGCCGGCGGGGAAGCTGATCCGGTTAAGCTCTTGTCTCTATCGTCATCTGAGACGAGCCGTCTGCCTCTCTTCTGGTCTCGGCGCAGCACCCCGGAGGTCCCTCCCTTCCCCGCCATCCAGAACTCAAACGAGCAAGGTTTAGGGATCGGAGCAATTATCGGCTGAAATTAAAAACTGAAGACGCAGAAGACGGTCCGCGTTGGCTCGACTAAAAAAGACACATAAAAGGACAAAGGCCTGGCGGGAACATGATCTGGACTGTGTGCCGGGCCGCCGCACCACGTCCCCAGGCTGCAGGTTTGTGTCCAAACGGGGGACTGAAGAATTTGACCCTCCAGCCTTCTCGAGTGTGTCTTTGGCATTTTGTTTGGTCCGCCTGGCAGTGTGAGTGTGACTCATGGACAGAAAAAAGAGAACTCCTGAGAAACTACAAAACAGGAAGAGAGACACATCCATCACAAGCACAACCCTGCCACTAAACACACACACACACACACACACACACACACACACAGCATTCACTCTCCTTTGCTTGCCGCTGTTCCACGTTGTTACAATAGCAGTTTCCTGAGAAGGGGGGTCACGGGTGACGTCGCGAGCGACGAGTCAACAGTGTGTGAAAGCTCAAGAACCGGGGAATAGGAAGGAGCCAAGGTCTTACTCAACGTCCAACCGTCTGTTGTCAAGAACCGAGGACTGTTCTTGACAAGAGAGCTGTTTTCATATTCATATTCCTCAGCAGACATCATCCAAGCCACATGTGTCATGCCCAAGGCCTGGGGGCCAAATCGGGGCCCCTTCTAAATTTTCATTCAGCCCTCATTTCAATTATTATTACTATCAATAACTTTTGGCCCGCCGGGAAAATGCTTAAATTACGCCACACTCAGAGAAGAAATCAGCAGATTGCTTGCCTCCTGTGCGGTAGCCTCCTTAAAAAAAGTTATCTTTACTTGCGTGATTTTCCGAGACGTGAAAATTATGGTGAAGGAACTTTTTTGGTGACTTTTTTAGGGTTTTATGTTGAACAAACTATGTGAGAAGACTAAATGAGACATGCAATAATGCGGTCAAAGATGTTTGACTTTTTCTCTAAAAGGTACCATGGCATGAAAATTTCAATATATGAGTTTTTTTTTATATTAATATGAGTTCCCCCAGATACAGTATTAGGGGACCACAAAGGTCTATATAAAGAGACATCAGATCCAGTATTAGGGACCACTAAGGTCTATATAAAGAGACTTCAGATACAGTATT
>NC_048417.1:28029235-28032946 GCF_013103735.1 Etheostoma cragini | reverse complement strand
GTATTAGGGGACCACTAAGGTCTATATAAAAGAGACTTCAGATACAGTATTAGGGGACCACTAAGACCTATATAAAAGCATCCAAAAAGCACCATGTCCTGGAAAAGGACTTCAACAAACTATACATGTCTGGCCCCATGATGTGGCTCTCTTTTTCCAGTTTGGACCTGAGAGAAACTGAGTTTGACATCCTTGATCTACGCAAGCATGCTGCAGAGGAAGGAGAGGAAGGTGCAGCCCACTGTTTTTTCTGCTACTGAATACAGTCAAACCAGCACAGTAAAAACACACAGCAGGGATTCCTATCCGTCCACAGGCCGGAACAGCTTTGACTGACTGGCTGCTGTTTAGGAAGGACTTCATCTTGACTGCTATGGGAGGGACATTCACGCTCAGGTTAGAGGAGGAATAATCATCCATACCCAGATGAAAGCAATAAACAGTGAAGGCTTCAGACTCCCTCTATTAGTTTGATATCTTTAGTGAGCGAGGTGCTGTGCCCCTCCGGCTTTGTCAGGTTCACGCCTCTCTTTCTCAGGCCAGCTCTCATCTACGTCAGCTTTAAGTGAAAAGAAGCCGCTCCGTCGTTTCCACAAAGCGCTGACAGCTGTGATGCTTGGCACGAATAGACGAGTTTGCCACCTTGCGTCAATCCACCCACGCCTCACTCCCTCCGGTCTTTAAGACGCGGATTCTGGTGGGGTGGTATGAGTCCACGGCAGATGTTTCGGCACTGTGGGAAGGTGTTATGTAGGGGCACGAAAGCTGGAGGGTCCGTGTGTTTATGCCGTGGCATGGGAAAAAGCAAAGCCCCCAGATTCACTTCAATGAGCCCAGGCCAAGGACTTGTGGTGCGTTCCATTTCCATCGGAACACAGAAGCTGGAGTTGGGATGACGTCACGTGTTCCATTTAATGGCCAGAAGAAAATTTAGTTTTTTAAAGCAGCTGAAGGAAGAAAAAAAAAACTGGAGTTTGGGAATTCCTACAGAGTTCAGACGTCGACATGACTATTGTTCGCCGACACAAAAAGGTAAGTTTCCTGGTAACGTTAGGTAGGTAACATTTGCATGTGTTCAGGGTCACATGCAGTATTTACTATACGCTATGTAAAGTACATAAACTTTAGCGACATGCAAATCCCTTAATAGCCCTTAATACAGAACCACGATGAAAGAAACATTCAATTACTTATAAGGTTTAATTAGCAAATGTGCAAGAACGCACAGTAAAGGAACAGGGTCCCGCCTGCTGTGCATGGCCTGCACAAGCTGGCTCAGAGTCCCAAGGACTTCAGCTTCTCCCTGCACGGCTGGAAAGTGCGGTTGTAGCCATGTGAGGACATCAGTTCCGAGACCTGTTTGTAGACCTTCTCATTCCGTGTCGCCCCCTCTAGCTCTTGCTGGATCCGCTCATCCGCAACCAGAAACACTTCATTGTGGGGTTTGACCCTTAGCAAGGTAAGCCATTGTTAGCATCGTTAGTGAGACTCAAATAAGACAGAGGTGGCAGCCATGTTGGATTTTTAGTTGTGAATGAAAACACATGCAACATGCTAACGCACAGAGGCACAGAGTCATGAAATGTATCCACTCACTTTACTGTAATGAGTAGTTTGGCTGCGTATTTTGTATTTTTCAAGTAGTTTTTAGTTTAAAACGTTGTTTTGAGATGTACTTGATTATGTTTTGAGTGAAGTATTTTATTTCACTACCTTGCAAATCCCATCCGTTAGTGAGTAAAAAAAAAAAACGTTGACTAATGAAAACCAAAAGCACTCCAGCAGCCATCATCAAATGCTTTGTGGTATTTAGCATTTCAAGCATTTACAGCAGGTAACGTTAGACATGTAGCTTAGAGCATTTTCTGGGATTTGGGGTGTGTTTTTGTGTCCCTGGTGCTTCCACACGCATGCAACCCCCCCCCCCCCCCCCCCCCCCCCCCCCCCCCCAAAAAAAAAACTATCCATGCTGTTTTGAGGGAGATCCGGTTTCTGAATGTCCTCTGTCTTCAGTTTCCGGGTGAGTTGTTCAACATCTGCACGGCTTTCTACGGCACTAGAGACGAGGTGGCTAAACGTAGCATTAGCACTAGCATGTTAGCTTGTTCTCAATGGCAAAACACTGCTCCAACAGCCACTGGTTTACCAGAATCTCCAAAAGAACTACTTCCTGTCCCTGTTCTACTTCCTGTCCCTGTTAGGCAGGTATTCCACAAGTGTCCCTGGTCTAGAAGAAGTCTCCCAGCTGATCCTGTCTTGGACTGACCAAAGCTGGAGAAAGAGTTATCTAGCTGATGGGATCTTACCGAGCTACTGAGCATGTGCAGCTCCCAACAAAGATAGTGTAGAAGGGAGATGTCTCACTCTGGAGCTAAAATAGAGACCTAAACACACAAGGGGGAAAACAGGATCTGCAACACACACGCTCCCTAGTGGCCCCAACGCACAACAAACAGCATTGTCCATTGCTCTAAACAACAGGTAACATATAATTATATGTATCTTAGCCAATAATTGTATCGCAGGGCCCGAGGGGGCCCCTATGAGATCCTTCCATGGTAACAATATAAAGGGTGTGTGTGTGTGTGTGGGTTGAGGGTGTGACACTGAGCCAAGGCTGTTCTTTTGGCTGATGGTGTTAGCTTTCATTAGCGCTCTCCTGTTGGAAGCCACGGAGGAGGGGGTCAGGCTCATTTCCCAGTGTTTCTGTCAGGCTCTGCTGTTGAAGAGGGTCCTGGGACGGGGATCAGCGACTGACTGAGACCCTTGCAAGGGCGCCACGCATACTGAATCTCCATTAGGCCTCGGGGAAGTAGAATAAGTTTGTGCAAAGGTATGTTCTTAATATGAGTAAACTAGTATATTTTCTGTCTCTGTGGTCAGTTTTAAAAGAATACTGTTATAAAGAGTCCAGGTGCAGTACTGTTGCAGTCCAACAATGTACTAAATCGGAAGTTTGGGACAGACATGTGTGGTCCCCAGATGAATCCTAAAAACTTCCCTGACTCCTTGACTTTTCTTTTAGTTCCAGTAACCACAATTCGTCCAAAATGTTGGTTTATGAGCAAATCCCTGTAAAACTAATGGCTGTAGTTTGTTTTTATTGCATGCTAACATACCATGCTAAACTAAGATGATGAACGGGGTATCCTATGTAACGGCTTATCATAAGCATGTTAGCATTGTAAATGTGCAAATGTGTAAATAAGCATTTAGCTCAAAGCGCCACTGTGCGGAAGGGCCGGGTTATTGCTCGTTGGACAATGTAGGTAATTAAATGTGTCTATTTTAAGTGATTTAGAGCTCTCATGTTGATCAATCTGAATCAGTGGGTGCGTTCTCACCTCCACTCAGCTGGCCAATCATAGTGGGACGTGAGTGGGAATGTCAGATTGTTGGTTTTGAAGGGTTAAAAAAAACTTGCCAGGGGGTTTGTCTAGCTCACCCAGTAAGCGCGTTCTCCCCACGTTGGCCCGCAGCAGCCCGGGTTTGAATCCGACCTGCGGCTCTTTGCTGCGTGTCATCTCTCCATCTTTCTCCCCCTTTCATGTCTAGCCACTATCACTATAATAAAAGCAAAAGCCCCCCCCCAAAAAAATGCTGGACTCTGCCAAAAGGGAACCATACATGCTGTGTGAAAGCTGTTCCACCATACATGCCCTGTGAAAGCTGTTCCACCATACATGCCCTGTGAAAGCTGTTCCACCATAC
>NC_048417.1:28023451-28029135 GCF_013103735.1 Etheostoma cragini | reverse complement strand
TGAAAGCTGTTCCACCCTACATGCCCATGCCCCGTGAAAGCTGTTCCACCATACATGCCCTGTGAAAGCTGTTCCACCATTCGACACCTTACGACCTCACAGAGCAGGCTGTACAAGGTTTCTTTCTGGTTCCATAGGTTGGATGTGCAAATAGTGTATCTGAATTAGCTAAAGTCAAGCTTCAGGAAAATTATTGATTAAAGTAGATGATTAAATCTATTTACTCACATGCAGTTGCAATTGTGAGACTGAGAATATCACTTACTACACCCATAATGTAAATTCCTTCTCATCTTTGTACCATTAGTTTACAAAAACCACCAGCTACAATTCTCTTTGGCTATCCAGCTGACCTTCTTTGGCCCCCTTTAGAATTCTTTGTTGTTAGTTTTTTACCTCTTCCTGTGTTAACAGGACTGTCATCTGGTCAATTTAAATAGCGTCATCATTCCATCAACCCATAAAGATTCCCATCAGGGGTTGAATGTGGTAATAAAGAGCCTCCAGCTCTCCCCCGCCTTCTTCTCTCCTCCCCCACTGTACCCATCACCCCACCCCATCCAGTTCGGTGACTGATGTCCTGATTAAACAGAGAGGGTGATTGATCCATCATATCCATCACCCTATCTGTCTGTGGCACAGTATGGTGTCATCCCTTCGCTCTTTTGTGCAGAATTCCAACATTTGTGCCGCACATGTGTGTGTGTGTGTGTGTGTGTGTGTGTGTGTGTGTGTGTGTGTGTGTGTGTGTGTGTGTGTGTGTGTGTGCATACATGCATGTGGGTTCCCCTCGCCCTCCTTCCTATCCCAAAGTGAGAGTGTGACAGATGTAATTTGGCCATCATCATCAGTGGTAATCTAATTTCTTTTGCATGTGTGTTTAAGTGTTTGGGGACACCATATGTCCATTGTGCGAGTGCAAGTGAAGTCAAGGGGGGGAGTGATTTTGTGTTCACGTGTCAAACACAATCCAAGATTTCCCCAGGTTTGAACAGCCCCTGCCTCTCGCTGTGCTTCCTCCTCATCCATCTCACTGACAGTGGCAGAAACAGTAGCCTCCCCGAGCGCTCCTGCAGGGCCCTGGGCTAGCAGCAGGAGGCCCGGTCCGCTATGTATGGTCGCCTTGTGCGCTGGAGCACAACTGTTCACAGGCGGGTTCACTTGTTGAGGACACCCTACCGACGCTGTGTGGACCTCTGTGTGGACCTGAATCGAGCCGCCAGGTCCCAAACCCATTTGTCTACTGGATATTTTGACACTTCACCTTTATTTTTCAGAGCTGTAAGTGATACCAATGCAAATGATCGGACTAATCCATCCTATGTGCTGTTAAAGTAGCCATGAAGTATGAAATGAGCCTGTCACTTTGTGTTAGCGATTCCAACATGTCCCAATACAACTCTATTTCTTTCATTTAATAAAACGCTATTGTGTGGATGTAGATGCACAAGGAAACCAATCCTAATAATAAGGATATAAAAAAAGTTCCATAGTGGTATCAATGAAAAGCAAGGTGTTGTGGTGTGTTCAGGCCTAAGCCGACAAAGCGCTTCTGCTGATGTCTGCATTAGGGCGCATAAGCCCTTTGTTAGCTAAATGCTAACAATGACCATGCTTGCATGCTGACGTTTATCAGCTATGAGGTTTGCCATGACCATCATGTTAGCTTAGCATGTTAGCATGCTAACGTTTGTTAATTAGCACTGAATAGAAAGCACAGCTGGGGGCTGATTGAGACCGAGACATTTTGTCTGGTCCAAAGTCATGAACTGCTTTGGGATTTGGAATTAGGAAACTACTATTTCCAGTCATAGATCCATTATCTTTATTATAACTATAAATTGCCACTCTATGTCAAACCCCGAACCGGCCCCGTCACCTCCGCCTACCAAGACCCTGGGTCTGTCCAAGGTTTCGTCCTAAAAGCAGTTTTTCTTCTGTGTCGCACTGCAAGGCTTGCTCTTGTGGTAATTCCTGGAATTCTCGGGTCCTTGTAAATTACAGAGTGTGGTCTAGATCTGTAAAGAGTCTTAAGATAGCGCTTGTTTGGCTACTGTAAATAAATTGAACTGAATCTTCAGACTATGTCTGTAATGTCAGGGTTTCATGCAGTTGAGCGTATTTGGATTCCTCTGGAGAAAATTGGATGAACATTGTGTCAAATTTGATGTTATTTTTTCTTCACAGCTTCTTTGACTTCGGAACAAAATCTTAAGGCAAACTCAGATTTGCCAGTAGGCGACTGCCACTGATTTAATAGAGGAGATAGAATAAAGAGAAGCAGGAAAGAACATTAAAAAAAGAAGTGGGAGCAAACTTAGGTCAAATACTGCTTGCATCATTCCGGGTGTGTGTTTTAACCTGTTTGGAGTCCCAGATGGGTGGGGCTACTGAAATAAAGAAGACAATGCAAGTGGCCAAGCATTGAGACAATTACAGGAAAGCAATTGAAAGTCATTTGGCAGTTGTGCGGCGTCCTTAATGCGATATTCCCAGCGCATCTGCGGTCCCAGCAGGTTAAGAAAATGGGAAGACTAATGTGATAAGGCGGTGTGTGACTCTGGTGTGTTTGGAAACCACGGGTGGACAGAAAGACTCAGTAATGAGTTCTATAAGTGTGCAGAGTGAGGCGCGGGAGGACAGGGACAAATTTGGGGGGTGGGGGGGGGGAATGACTTTTGCAGGCCTTGAGAACTGTCAGCACACTGGAAGCTGAGTTATAGGGAGCTGGAAACGTGAGGGAAAATTCCCTTTACACTTAACAAGGTGTGTTGTCTTTAAGTATGTGTGATAATCGATCAAAGTGCACAATGAAGATGTAGTTCACAGTTTTCCTTCAAGATCTCAGTGTGATCGTGATTATCACATCAGTAACACACGGCTGGAGCGTTTTCAAAGTCGCTCCCCGCAGCAGGAGATCAGCCGGGCTGATACCAGGAGGCCCAGAGGGCTGCTAGCATCAGGACATGAAAGACAACGTAGTCTTTTATCCAGACACTAGATGGTGGATGCCCCCCCCCACCCCCTCTTCCCGCTCCGCTCTAATTCACATTCAACATGGAGCTAGCTGCTCCTGCAAAAAGGTGGAGGTCTTTTATCAAGCTCTCTGGTGAAACGCTCGCTCCCTCTCCAGGGCGCAACGGAACTTAGCTGACCCTTGACTCGGAGTGTCAAACCTTCTAAACCCCCCTCCCCGGTCTTGCATGTGGCCCATCTTGGTCTTGTAAAGACTGTCACTGTTGAAAGGAAACGGGAAGATCTGGAAAATGCTCCGGAGAGTTGTTAGCTAAAGATGTTGATGTCGGGGAGAGTAAGGCAGTTCTCCCGAGCTTCAAAGCGTGCAAATACACTCTCGGCGACGTTTATAGGTCTCGAGGGACGGGTGCACCGGAAAAGTCGCTTTTAGGGTTTCTGGAAACCAGGACTTTTTATTTATTGTGTAATCCAGCAAGTATCTCCCTCAGGTTAATGCAATTCTTCTTTTTTGCACTTGTGCTGATTCACTGAGCCATAATATGTACATTTAACATTGAAACTTTTTATAAAGTCATGCCAACAATTATTTTAATAGCTTAGCATACTATGCACTAAAAAGGTATCCATGTTATTCTAGGCCCAGTTTAATATGCAAGTTAGTTAGTTTTATGCAATACACTGCTGTGTTGTCTTCCTCTCGACCATGCAACTTTGAATTTTTCTGGCTCCAAATTTAAAAATGAAAAGGATTTTTTTAAACATTTTGGTCATCTTTTTTGACACTTTTTTTTCCTACGCTCTTAATCAAAGTTTTTTTTTTTTTTTTTTTCTGTTGTTTTCTAATCCTTCTTAGACATTTTGGTCATATTTTACGTTATTTTACCAACATTTAATTTACTTATAAAGAGCATTGTAAAGACCTATCCACGTTATTTTTCTTTGACAGTTTGTTTGAAAGAAACCCAACATTTCTAATAAAGAAACTTTGAAAATGCCGCAAATATACAGTAAATCACTGTAAATGAAATGATAATACCCATAATGCAATGTTTATTACAGTAATTAACCGGAAAAGGAAATGATGGTATTTTACTGGGCATTTTGTGGTAAGTAACTGTAGAAATTACAGCAAGGTCTAACAGTGTGGGTAAAATTTGACCCGAGGGTTAAGGGGTCCTTGGTTTAAAAACCTTGAAGACCCCTGATCCACAGCCATGCTGTCAGGTTTCTCCTTGTCATATTTCAAACTCCCACAGCAAAGACCTCTAGGCCCCAGAGATTGGAAACCGCAGACTAATCAATTCTTGTGGCTCAGACCTCTCATCGCACACCCATTCCTCACACGCTGCTCCCGCTGGCCCTCATCAGTCCTTTCCCATGAGTCCTCGGAGGTCCCCTGCCTTCCCTGACATATTTGGAACCCCGGGTGAGGTCCCCAATGCCAGAGCTCGGCGCTGGAATTTGATTAGCCAGTATCACCCAAAGACCTCACATCTCACTCGTCTCCCAGCACATGTGGACCCTCCTCCCCCGTTCCCTCCGCCTTTTTTAGATGGGGCTGCTGGGACTGACAGCTGGATTGAGCTGGATGACTAGCGTGACACTGGTTCTTATACACACCAGCCTGATTTGGGCCCCCCAGTGGCCTTATGACACCCAGTGAAATGACCATGACACCTCGTGGGGGGGGGAGTTTTTACCGCTGTCACCACACCACGTAGAAGCACTCTAACACACACACATCCGCACACATGAACCTACAACTAAGCTCACACACACATAGCTCAGAATACATTATTGATCCCCTCAGGGAACATGATCAGTTGCAGTTGCTCATAGTCACAAGGTAAAAATATAAGTATGAAAACAGTTAATGTACTGTATAAGGTAGCAGAAAGTAACATAGCTAAGTAAAACAGGAAGTAGTACTGTCAAGTAGAACATAACATAACTGATACATTATTGTACATAGTTGTGCAAATTGTATATGTGTTGTAAGTCCAGTTGCATGTAGCACTTAGAGGTAGGAGTCATATAGTTTTTTTGTTAGTTAAAGTACTTTAATGGCACTGCAAAGTCATGTCTATACAGAATTAAACCCAAGTATTCATAAACACCTAGCACAGGTCAAGTAGCTGTAGTATTTATGTTAAATGGCAGAATATAGCATTGATCTAGTCTTAGCGTCTGCTCAAAGTGCTCATGCAGACTGCAGGGACCAGGGATCGAACCGCCGATCTTCTACTTGGTAATCAGCCACTCAAGTTGCATTGACGCAGTCCGTGAAGCGGTCCATACGTTCGTTGTGCAACGCGCAAGCTACGGTGGCTGTGCAATATGTTAGTTATGCAATTCATAAGCTTTTGGATTGTTCAATGTGTCATTTTTGCATTTAGTAGGCTATTAGGGTTCTACAATGTCTCACTATGCCAGTAGTTAATGTGCTCACAATATATAGGTACTGCATGAGAGTATGTGTTGAAAGATGCTTATTTTCCCAATTTTCTTATAGTTCAGTTTTACAAAGGTAAATGATTGTGTATACATTTTCTAAAGTTATTGCCCGTAAGATTTCCATTTAATGAATTGTCCAAGTTCCTATCTATCAAAGAGTGAGTTCAAACAATGGGGATTGAGCATGTGACCACTATGAGGACTGACAGAACAATAGTTTCTCTTCTATAGTATACTTCAGATACAGTATTAGG
>NC_048417.1:28019584-28023351 GCF_013103735.1 Etheostoma cragini | reverse complement strand
AGAGCACCAAGTCATGGGACCTTTAATCAAATATAACCACATGGCTTTGATCAGAGATGCGTATTTGGCCACTTCTTGTTGTATAGTCTTGGCAAACCCAAACTCAGAGTTATCTAATTTGCGAGCCAAGTCTCCAGGCACATTAAATGCCAGGCGGATGACGCTAACTGTAAATACACTTTCACCATCTGGAGTGTGTGGGACGGTGCGTCTCTCTCTTTTCTCTGTGACCTGAGATAGCCTTTTGCTACTGGAGGTACTGACAGCATGCCGGGCGTCGGACAGCTGTCTCCGTCTCTCATTTCTCTCCAGGACCACCTTATAATCAGCGAGTCATCAACAGTGAAGGAAAACTTCGCCGTTAACTTCTCACCACGGCATTCTGAGTTAAATGTACCTGTATGCTCTTCCTCCAAAAGTCTGTTTTGCCGACTGAGCCCCCCAACTTATAGCCCTTTTCCAACTGTAATACGACCCTCGCATATCATATTTGTCTCGCGTACTCCAGGATGTGGCCTTCTATTGACCCTTTAGCCACCTCAATGTCTCAGGTTAGCTGCTCAGTCTCTGGGGAATGTCCAGCGTCCAGCACTCCCACCCCCAGCCTCCAGTAGACAAGTCTTTATCAGCCCCAGCCCCATTCCACAAGTGTTAAATGCGGACTTAACAAGCACTCGTTCATTAACACTCTGACGGGTTGTCTCATAACAACGGCTGTTGTACACCTGCATACGCTGAGCAGGCCAGCTTCATCTCCCGGACAGTCCCTATCCCACCCAGGGAAAGGGAAATGACTTCAGCCTTCAGTGGAAAATAAGATTTTTGATAATGTAGACAGCAGGCTAGAGCCGGTATCAATTTGGAACCACCTGCTGTGTCAACGTATTAACCAAATAACTTCTAATAAGGGAAGAAGTTCCACTCTTTCAATACTTCCATCTTGAACTGGTTGCAGTTCCACCAGAGTTCCACTTGGGTTGATCCAATGCAAGCGCAGAATGAATGGAGGTCTATGGAGCTATGTCCCTCAAAGACCGCTTTTCTCAGGATATCATTTTTTGTCTAGTAATTTCAATGTTGAGCTTGAAAGGGGAGGCTTAGAAAATACACACTTAGGTTTTTTGAAAGTTTTTGTTCTAAAAAGCCTTTTGCAATGGCATTGATGTCACACCCATACGGCCGGAAAGGCTGCTTTACGGCAAGCTCTGAGTCACTTCCTGTTCTCTCGAGGCCTCTACAACACCGCTGACAGGTTAGGCTCTCCCTGTCGGTACACACGCTAGAAAGAGGTTTGCTAAGTTTTTTAAAGGCCACGTCGGAATACTCCCTCTGACATTCTGGCTCTGCTTCGGATGCCGTCAAGCGGGATCTCCGGTCGCAATCAGTCCTTCACCGACCAATCAGCATTCATTAGCAAAATGCTAAAATCAAAAGGACATAAGTAGTCGTTCATACAACTTTCGACCTATAATCCATGTGGAACTTGCAAAAACTACAATCAAATCTGAGATTTTGCAACGGCAATCAGGCAAAAGAGACAAATGTTGCCGTCCAGCTCCATAGACTCCCATTCATTTTGCTTTGGACCACATCCAGTGGAACTCTGGTGGAACTGTAACCAAATTATAGCCAGTGGACAGGATTTCCATAGACGGGCTTACCATGAACACATAAAGTGACAACAACGTAAAAAAAAAGTGTAGGCTATATTGCTACTTTTTATTTATCTGCATTGATTTGCATTTTGGTTGAAATTGTAGTTTTTTGCCATTGAGCTGCCAGCAGAGGGTTCTGCACTTATTTTGTCAGCAGTTTTTGGACACTAGTGTTGCGTTTTTGGCAAAGCAGTCATAAATTCCCCGTACCTCACACATATAATTACAACTAGCAACTGTGTATTTGTTGTTTGCTCGTATTTATGGTCTACATGATATTAAATGTTGTAAATAATATAGTTCTAGCCACCATAGGCTCACAAACATTGAAAGCTTAGGCTCGTGCACCCCATCTAGGCTGAGTCCTTGTCATCCCCCGACTCTGTCTCACATTTCCTGTCTATCTATTGTCACTATCAAATAAAGGGAAAAGCCCCAAAAAATGATAATAGTAACTAACCCTAACCCTACAACTCAGGCTTTTTTTCTCATGAAGCTCATACATAAATCCTTGTTTAATAATGTCAGTATTTGTGCTTCAACTCAAAGTACTAACGAAGTAAAGACGCTTTGCATTAAAGAAAGAGACTTGCAATTAGACCGCCGTGGATGTCCTAAACCTGCTGTCACATTCACACAGTCCAGCGTTGGGAAATGCTAAAATGTGCCAAAGCCTACTTAGCGATGCAGTGAAGATGTCACCCGTTTCCAACGTCACATTATTAGCATTATCCATCATTAGAATCACGCATTGCATTCTCACCTCACAGCACTGCATCCCCTGCAATTGGGGAGTGCCATCTGGCCTGGGATCATGCATATTCAGAGACCTGACATAACATCCCACAGGGTTGTGTAATTGTGATTTTTTTGGCCATTGCGATATGATTTGCGACTTTTTAATTGGGTATTTTCGCAATGTCATGGAGCATTAGAACATGAGACAGCATCTAAGTTCTTATGCAAGGATGAAAACATGGCTTTTTCTTCTTTTAATAAGCATGGAACATTGAATCTGTGATATGTTATGTTATTCCAGCATTCATCTAATGAAAGTTAATATAATAATGAAAAAACAGTGTGTGTTTTTTGTTAGTTTGAAGCGCTTCAAGGAACTAATTGCGTCCAGTGGTGATTGGCTCATCGGAGACCCCACACTCATCCCTGCAGGATCGGCCTGCTCACCCCACCATCTGTTGCTGTCAATCACACACACACACACACACACACACACACACACACACACACAGATAATGTGTGCTATCTCATCTGACTTTCACTCCTCACCTCTACTCCCAGTCATTAGTGAAAGGATCTAAATATACCAGCTGACATGTTCTACCCCAGCAGGGGATGACGGTGATTTAGCCTGGGAGGTGTTGCGGCAGGTCCAGCACCCCCGGTGAAAACCCATAATCCCTCAACATGCTGCCACTGCCCACTTGGCATGTTTTATACTTCCTCAACCAGCCCTCACAAAGCGACGGAAGCAGGGACAGTACTGCCAGCTCTCCCGGCAGTGACAGATTACACTGATGTCCCAAGACTGCAGGACATTATAGAGATTGAATCCTGAAGCTGTTGTTTTCGTGACTCACATTAGACTACTTCGTTACAGTAAATAGATGAGATAGTAAGATAAGGTAATCTCAAAATCCTTAAAAAGTTCTTTCTTGAAGTTTGAAGCTGTGTTGCACACAGATCGGCCTTTCCTCACATCAACTGGCCTCATCACAGTATTGATCCCTTCAGGGACGGCGATGGAGGTTTTCCTGCAAGATCATCAAGTCTCTGACTGGGGTACGCTGAGAAAACCTGATGTGGACAGAGATCAAGAGAAAGTGAGGAAAGGTTGTATTGCTGCATGTGAGAGGTCACCCGCCTCTGGAGTAACGAAGGGTTAAGCGTCTTGCTCAGGGACACGTCGGTTGATGGATCCGGCGGGAATCGAACCCAGCTCTACCACGTGTAATTTCCACTGGGCATCACCACCCACTAGTAAAAGAGAGGATGGAGGGAGAGAAAGGAGAAATGAAGACTATACGTGACAAGTACAACCAGAGCAGGACATCAGAAATGCAAGAAAGGGATCAAAAGTGGAATATAAAGAGA